>NC_057811.1:32710859-32711728 GCF_018294505.1 Triticum aestivum | reverse complement strand
GGCCCCTCCGGAATGCGATGATTTTTTCGACCACCTCCAAATCACTCCTATTTTGGCACACATGATTTCTTGCACAAACAAAGCTAGTTTTCCAAGGTTTTATATTTTTTTGAATTTTTTATAAATTTATAAGGCCCTCTAGACTGACTGGTCAAACCATCGGTCTATACCTCAAGGGGGTATTGTGAAGTATTGATTTTCCAAATTTTCTTTCATGGACATGTTTGCCACATGTGGGTCACCATGTACAACAAAATTTGGGTGATTTGGAGGTGGTGGAAAAAATCACGTATGTTCAAAAACTAGCTTAAGTTAAAAGACCAAATGGCCCCTCCGGAATGCGATGATTTTTTCGACCACCTCCAAATCACTCCTATTTTGGCACACATGATTTATTGCATAAACAAAGCTAGTTTCCCAAGGTTTTACAATTTTCTGAATTTTATATTAATTTATAATGCCCTCAAGACTCACTGGTCAAACCATCGGTCTAAACGTCAAGGGGGCATTGTAAAGTATTAATTTTCCAGATTTTCTTTCATATCCATGTTTGGAACATGTGGGTCACCATGTACAACAAAATTTGGGTGATTTGGAGGTGGTGGAAAAAATCACGTATGTTCAAAAACTGGCTTAAGTTAGACCAAACGGCCCCTCCGGAATGCGATGATATTTTCGACCACCTCCAAGTCAACCCTATATTGGCACACATGATCGCTTGCACAAACAAAGCTAGTTTTCCAAGTTTTATATTTTTTGAATTCTTTATTAATTTATAATGCCCTCTAGATTGACTGGTCAAACCATTGGTCTATACATCAAGGGGGCATTGTAAAGTATTAATTTTCCAAATTTTCTTTCATAGCCAT
>NC_057811.1:32710163-32710849 GCF_018294505.1 Triticum aestivum | reverse complement strand
TTTTTGAATTTTTTATTAATTTATAATGCCCTCTAGACTCATTGGTCAAACCATCGGTCTATACCTCAAGGGGGCATTGTCAAGTATTGATTTTCCAAATTTTCTTTCATAGCCATGTTTGGACCATGTGGGTCACCATGTACAACAAAATTTGGGTGATTTGGAGGTGGTGGAAAAAATCACGTATGTTCAAAAACTGGCTTAAGTTAGACCAAATGGCCCCTCCGGAATGCGATGATTTTTTTGACCACCTCCAACTCACCCTTATTTTGGCACACATGATTTCTTCCACAAAGAAAGCTAGTTTTCAAAGGTTTTATATTTTTTTGAATTTTTTATTAATTTATAATGCCCTCTAGACTGACTGGTCAAACCATCGGTCTATACCTCAAGGGGGCATTGTAAAGTATTGATTTTCCAAATTTTCTTTCATGGACATGTTTGCCACATGTGGGTCACCATGTATAACAAAATTTGGGTGATTTGGAGGTGGTGGAAAAAATCACGTATGTTCAAAAACTAGCTTAAGTTAAAAGACCAAATGGCCCCTCCGGAATGCGATGATATTTTCGACCACCTCCAAATCACTCCTATTTTGGCACACATGATTTCTTGCATAAACAAAGCTAGTTTTCCAAGGTTTTACAATTTTTTGAATTTTCTATTAATTTATAATGCCCTCTAGA
>NC_057811.1:32709592-32710153 GCF_018294505.1 Triticum aestivum | reverse complement strand
ACCATTGGTCTATACATCAAGGGGGCATTGAAAAGTATTAATTTTCCAAATTTTCTTTCATAGCCATGTTTGGAACATGTGGGTCACCAAGTAATACAAAATTTGGGTGATTTGGAGGTGGTGGAAAAAATCACGTATGTTCAAAAACTGGCTTAAGTTAGACCAAATGGCCCCTCCGGAATGCGATGATTTTTTCGACCACCTCCAACTCACCCCTATTTTGGCACACATGATTTCTTGCACAAAGAAAGCTAGTTTTCCAAGGTTTTATATTTTTTGAATTTTTTATTAATTTATAATGCCCTCTAGACTGACTGGTCAAACCATCGGTCTATACCTCAAGGGGGCATTGTAAAGTATTGATTTTCCAAATTTTCTTTCATGGCCATGTTTGGCACATGTGGGTCACCATGTACAACAAAATTTGGGTGATTTGGAGGTGGTGGAAAAAAATCACGTATGTTCAAAAAGTGGCTTAAGTTAAAAAGACCAAATGGCCCCTCCGTAATGCGATGATTTTTGAGACCACCTCCAAATCACCCCTATTTAAGCACACATGAT
>NC_057811.1:32708636-32709582 GCF_018294505.1 Triticum aestivum | reverse complement strand
ATTTAAAACACCAAATGGCGCCTCCGGAATGCGATGATTTTTTCGACCACCTCCAAATCACTCCTATTTTAGCACACATGATTTCTTGCATAAACAAAGCTAGTTTTCCAAGGTTTTACAATTTTTTGAATTTTTTATTAATCTATAATGCCCTCTAGACTCACTGGTCAAACCATCGGTCTATACCTCAAGGGGGCATTGTCAAGTATTGATTTTCCAAATTTTCTTTCATAGCCATGTTTGGAACATGTGGGTCACCATGTACAACAAAATTTGGGTGATCTGGAGGTGGTGGAAAAAATCACGTATGTTCAAAAACTGGCTTAAGTTAGACCAAATGGCCCCTCCGGAATGCGATGATTTTTTCGACCACCTCCAAATCACCCCTATTTTTGAACACATGATTTCTTGCACAAAGAAATCTAGTTTTCCAAGGTTTTATATATTTTTGAATTTTTTACTAATTTATAATGCCCTCTAGACTGACTGGTCAAACCATCGGTCTATACCTCAAGGGGGCATTGTAAAGTATTGATTTTCCAAATTATATTTCATGGACATGTTTGGCAAATGTGGGTCACCATGTATAATAAAATTTGGGTGATTTGGATGTGGTGGAAAAAATCACGTATGTTCAAAAACTAGCTTAATTTAAAAGACCAAATGGCCCCTCCGGAATGCGATGATTTTTTCGACCACCTCCAAATCACTCCTATTTTGGCACACATGATTTCTTGCATAAACAAAGCTTTTTTTCCAAGGTTTTACAATTTTTTGAATTTTTTATTAATTTATAATGCCCTCTAGACTCACTGGTTAAACCATCGGTCTATACGTCAAGGGGGCATTGTAAATTACTAATTTTCCAAATTTTCTTTCATATCCAAGTTTGGAACATGTGGGTCACCATGTACAACAAAATTTGGGTGATTTGGAGGTGGTGGAA
>NC_057811.1:32707911-32708626 GCF_018294505.1 Triticum aestivum | reverse complement strand
TATTAATTTATAATGCCCTCTAGATTGACTGGTCAAACCATTGGTCTATACATCAAGGGGGCATTGTAAAGTATTAATTTTCCAAATTTTCTTTCATAGCCATGTTTGGAACATGTGGGTCACCATGTAATACAAAATTTGGGTGATTTGGAGGTGGTGGAAAAAATCACGTATGTTCAAAAACTGGCTTAAGTTAGACCAAATGGCCCCTCCGGAATGCGATGATTTTTTCGACCACCTCCAACTCACCCCTATTTTGGCACACATGATTTCTTGCACAAAAAAAGCTAGTTTTCCAAGGTTTTATATTTTTTGAATTTTTTATTAATTTATAATGCCCTCTAGACTAACTGGTCAAACCATCGGTCTATACCTCAAGGGGGCATTGTAAAGTATTAATTTTCCAAATTTTATTTCATAGTCATGTTTGGAACATGTGGGTCACTATGTAAAACAAAATTTGGGTGATTTGGAGGTGGTGGAAAAAATCATGTATGTTCAAAAACTGGCTTAAGTTAAAAGACCAAATGGCCCCTCCGGAATGCGATGATTTTTTCGACCACCTCCAAATCACCCCTATTTAAGCACACATGATTTATTGCACAAACAAAGCTAGTTTTCCAAGGTTTTATAATTTTTTGAATTTTTTATTAATTTATAATGCCCTCTAGACTGACTGGTCAAACCATCGGTCTATACCTCAAGGGGGCATTGT
>NC_057811.1:32699075-32700432 GCF_018294505.1 Triticum aestivum | reverse complement strand
CATGTACAACAAAATTGGGGTGATTTGGAGGTGGTGGAAAAAATCACGTATGTTCAAAAACTGGCTTAAGTTTGACCAAATGGCCCACCGGAATGCGATGATTTTTTCGACCACCTCCAAGTCACCCCTATATTGGCACACATCATCTCTTGCAAAAAGAAAGCTAGTTTTCCAAGGTTTTATATTTTTTGCAATTTTTATTAATTTATAATGCCCTCTAGACTGGCTGGTCAAACCATCGGTCTATACCTCAAGGGGGCATTGTAAAGTATTAATTTTCAAAATTTTCTTTCATAGCCATGTTTGGCACATGTGGGTCACCATGTACAAGAAAATTTGGGTGATTTGGAGGTGGTGGAAAAAATCACGTATGTTCAAAAACTGGCTTAAGTCCGAATGGCCCCTCCGGAAAGCGATGATTTTTTCGACCACCTCCAAATCACCCCTATGTTGGCACACATGATTTCTTGCACAAACAAAGCTAGTTTTCCAAGGTTTTATATTTTTTATATTTTTTAGTATTTTATAATGCCCTCTAGACTGACTTGTCAAACCATTGGTCTATACCTCAAGGGGGCATTGTGAAGTATTAATTTTCCAAATTTTCTTTCATAGCCATGTTTGGAACATGTGGGTCACCATGTACAACAAAATTTGGGTGATTTGGAGGTGGTGGAAAAAATCACGTATGTTCAAAACTGGCTTAAGTCCGAATGGCCCCTCCGGAATTGGATGATTTTTTCGACCACCTCCAAATCACCCCTATTTTGGCAAACATGATTTCTTGCACAAACAAAGCTAGTTTTCCAAGGTTTTATATTTTTTATATTTTTTAGTAATTTATAATGCCCTCTAGACTGACTGGTCAAACCATCGGTCTATACCTCAAGCGGGCATTGTAAAGTATTAATTTTCCAAATTTTCTTTCATAGCCATGTTTGGAACATGTGGGTCACCATGTACAACAAAATTTGGGTGATTTGGATGTGGCGGAAAAAATCACGTATGTTCAAAAACTGGCTTAAGTTAAAATACCAAATGGCCCCTCCGGAATGCGATGATTTTTTCGACCACCTCCAAATCACTCCTATTATGGCACACATGATTTCTTGCACAAACAAAGCTAGTTTTCCAAGGTTTTATAATTTTTTGATTTTTTTATTAATTTATAATGCCCTCTAGACTAACTGGTCAAACCATCGGTCTATACCTCAAGGGGGCATTGTAAAGTATTAATTTTCCAAATTTTCTTTCATAGACATGTTTGGAACATGTGGGTCACCATGTACAACAAAATTTGGGTGATTTGGAGGTGGTGGCAAAAAACACGTATGTTCAAAAACTGGCTTAAGTTAAA
>NC_057811.1:32696781-32697309 GCF_018294505.1 Triticum aestivum | reverse complement strand
CAAACAAAGCTAGTTTTCCAAGGTATATATTTTTTTGAATTTTTTATTAATTTATAATGCCCTCTAGATTGACTGGTCAAACCATCGGTCTATACATCAACGGGGCATTGTAAAGTATTAATTTTCCAAATTTTCTTTCATAGCCATGTTTGGAACATGTGGGTCACCATGTAATACAAAATTTGGGTGATTTGGAGGTGGTGAAAAAAATCACGTATGTTCAAAAACTGTCTTATGTTAGACCAAATGGCCCCTCCAGAATGCGATGATTTTTTCGACCACCTCCAAATCACCCTTATTTTGGCACAAATGATCTCTTGCATAAAAAAGCTAGTTTTCCAAGGTTTTATTTTTTTTTTGAATTTTTTAGTAATTTATAATGCCCTCTAGACTGACTGGTCAAACCATCGGTCTATACCTCAAGGGAGCATTGTAAAGTATTAATTTTCAAAATTTTCTTTCATAGCCATATTTGGCACATGTGGGTCACCATGGACAACAAAATTTGGGTGATTTGGAGGTGGTGGA
>NC_057811.1:32696176-32696681 GCF_018294505.1 Triticum aestivum | reverse complement strand
CCCTCCGAATGCGATGATTTTTTCGACCACCTCCAAATCACCCCTATTTTGGAACACATGATCTCTTGCATAAAAAAGCTATTTTTCCAAGGTTTTATATTTTTTTTGAATTTTTAGTAATTTATAATGCCCTCTAGACTAACTGGTCAAACCATCGGTCTATACCTCAAGGGGGCATTGTAAATTATTAATTTTCCAATTTTTCTTTCATGGACATGTTTCGCACATGTGGGTCACCATGTACAACAAAATTTGGGTGATTTGGAGGTGGTGGAAAAAATCACTTATGTTCAAAAATTGGCTTAAGTTAAAAGACCAAATGGCCCCTCCGGAATGCGATGATTTTTTCGACCACCTCCAAATCACTCCTATTTTGGCACTATGATTTCTTGCACAAACAAAGCTTGTTTTCCAAGGTTTTATAATTTTTTGATTTTTTTTATTAATTTATAATGCCCTCTAGACTAACTGGTCAAACCATCGGTCTATACCTCAAGGGGGCATT
>NC_057811.1:32693359-32694488 GCF_018294505.1 Triticum aestivum | reverse complement strand
TGGTGGCAAAAAACACGTATGTTCAAAAACTGGCTTAAGTTAAAAGACCAAATGGCCCCTCCGGAATGCGATGATTTTTTCGACCACCTCCAAATCACCCCCATTTAAGCACACATGATTTATTGCACAAACAAAGCTAGTTTTCCAAGGTTTTATAATTTTTTGAATTTTTTATTAATTTATAATGCCCTCTAGACTGACTGGTCAAACCATCGGTCTATACCTCAAGGGGGCATTGTAAAGTATTAATTTTCCAAATTTTCTTTCATAGCCATGTTTGGAACATGTGGGTCACCATGTACAACAAATTTTGGGTGGTTTGGAGGTGGTGGAAAATATCACGTATGTTCAAAAACTGGCTTAAGTTTGACCAAATGGCCAACCGGAATGCGATGATTTTTTCGACCACCTCCAAGTCACCCCTATATTGGCACACATAATCTATTGCAAAAACAAATCTAGTTTTCCAAGGTTTTATATTTTTTGCAATTTTATTAATTTATAATGCCCTCTAGACTGGCTGGTCAAACCATCGGACTATACCTCAAGGGGGCATTGTAAAGTATTAATTTTCCAAATTTTGTTTCATAGACATGTTTGGAACATGTGGTTCACCATGTACAATAAAATTTGGGTGATTTGGAGGTGGTGGCAAAAAACACGTATGTTCAAAAACTGGCTTAAGTTAAAAGACCAAATGGCCCCTCCGGCATGCGATGATTTTTTTGACCACCTCCAAATCACCCCTATTTAAGCACACATGATTTATTGCACAAACAAAGCTAGTTTTCCAAGGTTTTAGAATTTTTTGAATTTTTTATTAATTTATAATACCCTCTAGACTGACTGGTCAAACCATCGGTCTATACCTCAAGGGGGCATTGTAAAGTATTAATTTTCCAAATTTTCTTTGATAGCCATGTTTGGCACATGTGGGTCACCATGTACAACAAAATTTGGGTGATTTGGAGGTGGTGGAAAAAATCACGTATGTTCAACAACTGGCTTAACTTAGACCGAATGGCCCCTCCGGAATGCGATGATTTTTTTGACCACATCCAAATCACCCCTATTTTGGCACACATGATCTCTTGCATAAAAAAGCTATTTTTCCAAGGTTTTATATTTA
>NC_057811.1:32691593-32692160 GCF_018294505.1 Triticum aestivum | reverse complement strand
TTGGGTGATTTGGAGGTGGTGGAAAAAATCACGTATGTTCAAAAACTAGCTTGGCCCCTCCGGAATGCGATGATTTTTTCGACCACCTCCAAATCGACCCTATTTTGGCACACATGATCTCTTGCATAAAAAAGCTATTTTTCCAAGGTTTTATATTTTTTTGAATTTTTTAGTAATTTATAATGCCCTCTAGACTAACTAGTCAAACCATCGGTCTATACCTCAAGGGGGCATTGTAAAGTATTAATTTTCCAATTTTTCTTTCATGGACATGTTTGGCACATGTGGGTCACCATGTACAGCAAAATTTGGGTGATTTGGAGGTGGTGGAAAAAATCACGTATGTTCAAAAACTGGCTTAAGTTAAAAGACCAAATGGCCCCTCCGGAATGCGATGATTTTTTCGACCACCTCCAAATCACCCCTATTTAAGCACACATGATTTCTTGCACAAACAAAGCTAGTTTTCCAAGGTTTTATAATTTTTTGAATTTTTATTAATTTATAATGCCCTCTAGACTGACTGGTCAAACCATCGATCTATACCTCAAGGGGGCATTGTAAAGT
>NC_057811.1:32688787-32689564 GCF_018294505.1 Triticum aestivum | reverse complement strand
ATTTTTTCGACCACCTCCAAGTCACCCCTATTTTGGCACAAATGATCTCTTGCACAAAAAAGCTAGTTTTCCAAGGTTTTATATTTTTTTGAAATTTGTATTAATTTATAATTCCCTCTAGACTGACTGCTCAAACCATCGGTCTATACCTCAAGGGGGCATTGCAAAGTATTGATTTTCCAAATTTTCTATCATAGCCATGTTTGGAACATGTGGGTCCCCATGTACAACAAAATTTGGGTGATTTGGAGGTGGTGGAAAAAATCACGTATGTTCAAAAACTGTCTTTTTTCGACCACCTCCAAGTAACCCCTATTTTGGCACACATGATCTCCTGCACAAACAAAGCTAGTTTTCCAAGGTTTTATGTTTTTTTGAATTTTTTATTAATTTATAATGCCCTCTAGATTGACTGGTCAAACAATTGGCCTATACATCAAGGGGGCATTGTAAAGTATTAATTTTCCAAATTTTCTTTCATAGCCATGTTTGGAACATGTGGGTGACCATGTAAAACAAAATTTGGGTGATTTGGAGGTGGTGGAAAAAATCACGTATGTTCAAAAACTGGCTTAAGTTAGACCAAATGGCCCCTCCGGAATGCGATGATTTTTTCGACCACCTCCAAATCACCCCTATTTTGGCACACATGATCTCCTGCATAAAAAAGCTATTTTTCCAAGGTTTTATATTTATTTTGAATTTTTTAGTAATTTATAATGCCCTCTAGACTAACTGGTCAAACCATCGGTCTATACCTCAAGGGGGCATTGTAAA
>NC_057811.1:32685523-32686090 GCF_018294505.1 Triticum aestivum | reverse complement strand
TTGGGTGATTTGGAGGTGGTGGAAAAAATCACGTATGTTCAAAAACTAGCTTGGCCCCTCCGGAATGCGATGATTTTTTCGACCACCTCCAAATCGACCCTATTTTGGCACACATGATCTCTTGCATAAAAAAGCTATTTTTCCAAGGTTTTATATTTTTTTGAATTTTTTAGTAATTTATAATGCCCTCTAGACTAACTAGTCAAACCATCGGTCTATACCTCAAGGGGGCATTGTAAAGTATTAATTTTCCAATTTTTCTTTCATGGACATGTTTGGCACATGTGGGTCACCATGTACAGCAAAATTTGGGTGATTTGGAGGTGGTGGAAAAAATCACGTATGTTCAAAAACTGGCTTAAGTTAAAAGACCAAATGGCCCCTCCGGAATGCGATGATTTTTTCGACCACCTCCAAATCACCCCTATTTAAGCACACATGATTTCTTGCACAAACAAAGCTAGTTTTCCAAGGTTTTATAATTTTTTGAATTTTTATTAATTTATAATGCCCTCTAGACTGACTGGTCAAACCATCGATCTATACCTCAAGGGGGCATTGTAAAGT
>NC_057811.1:32680877-32682430 GCF_018294505.1 Triticum aestivum | reverse complement strand
AAACTGTCTTTTTTCGACTACCTCCAAGTAACCCCTATTTTGGCACACATGATCTCGTGCACAAACAAAGCTAGTTTTCCAAGGTTTTATGTTTTTTTTGAATTTTTTTTTAATTTATAATGCCCTCTAGATTGACTGGTCAAACCATTGGCCTATACATCAAGGGGGCATTGTAAAGTATTAATTTTCCAAATTTTCTTTCATATCCATGTTTGGAACATGTGGGTGACCATGTAAAACAAAATTTGGGTGATTTGGAGGTGGTGGAAAAAATCACGTATGTTCAAAAACTGGCTTAAGTTGACCAAATGGCCCCTTCAGAATGCGATGATTTTTTCGACCACCTCCAAGTCACCACTATTTTGGCACAAATGATCTCTTGCACAAAAAAAGCTAGTTTTCCAAGGTTTTATATTTTTTTGAAATTTTTATTAATTTATAATGCCCTCTGGACTGACTGGTCAAACCATCGGTCTATACCTCAAGGGGGCATTGTAAAGTATTAATTTTCCAAATTTTCTTTCATAGCCATGTTTGGAACATGTGGGTCACCACGTAAAACAAAATTTGGGTGATTTGGAGGTGGTGGAAAAAATCACGTTTGTTCAAAAACTGGCTTAAGTTAAAAGACCAAATGGCGCCACCGGAATGCGATGATTTTTTCGACCACCTCCAAATCACTCCTATTTTGGCACACATGATTTCTTGCACAAACAAAGATATTTTTCCAAGGTTTTATAATTTTTTGATTTTTTTTATTAATTTATAATGCCCTCTAGACTAACTGGTCAAACCATCGGTCTATACCTCAAGGGGGCATTGTAAAGTATTAATTTTCCAAATTTTCTTTGATAGCCATGTTTGGCACATGTGGGTCACCATGTACAACAAAATTTGGGTGATTTGGAGGTGGTGGAAAAAATCACGTATGTTCAAAAACTGGCTTAAGTTAGACCGAATGGCCCCTCCGGAATGCGATGATTTCTTCGACCACCTCCAAATCACCCATATTTTGGCACACATGATCTCTTGCATAAAAAAGCTATTTTTCCAAGGTTTTATATTTTTTTATAATTTTTTAGTAATTTATAATGCCCTCTAGACTAACTGGTCAAACCATCGGTCTATACCTCAAGGGGGCATTGTAAAGTAGTAATTTTATAATTTTTCTTTCATGGACATGTTTGGCAAATGTGGGTCACCATGTACAACAAAACTTGGGTGATTTGGAAGTGGTGGAAAAAATCACGTATGTTCAAAAACTCGCTTAAGCTAAAAGACCAAATGGCCCCTCCAGAATGCGATGATTTTTTCGACCACCTCCAAATCACTCCTATTTTGGCACATTTGATTTCTTGCACAAACAAAGCTAGTTTTCCAAGGTTTTAAATTTTTTTGATTTTTTTTATTAATTTATAATGCCCTCTAGACTAACTGGTCAAACCATCGGTCTATACCTCAAGGGGGCATTGTAAAGTATTAATTTTCCAAATTTTCTTTCATAGCCATGTTTGGAACATGTGGGTGACCATGTACAACAAAATTTGGGTGAT
>NC_057811.1:32679695-32680867 GCF_018294505.1 Triticum aestivum | reverse complement strand
TCGACCACCTCCAAATCACTCCTATTTTGGCACACATGATTTCTTGCATAAACAAAGCTAGTTTTCCAAGGTTTTACAATTTTTTGAATTTTCTATTAATTTATAATGCCCTCTAGACTGACTGGTCAAACCATCGGTCTATACCTCAAGGGGGCATTGTAAAGTATCAATTTTCCAAATTTTCTTTCATATCCATGTTTGGAACATGTGGGTCACCATGTACAACAAAATTTGGGTGATTTGGAGGTGGTGGAAAAAATCACGTATGTTCAAAAACTGGCTTAAGTTAAAAGACCAAATGGCCCCTCCGGAATGCGATGATTTTTTCGACCACCTCCAAATCACCCCTATTTAAGCACACATGATTTATTGCACAAACAAAGCTAGTTTTCCAAGGTTTTATAATTTTTTGAATTTTTTATCAATTTATAATGCCCTCTAGACTGACTGGTCAAACCATCGATCTATACCTCAAGGGGGCATTGTAAAGTATTAATTTTCCAAATTTTCTTTCATAGCCTTGTTTGGAACATGTGGGTCACCATGTACAAAAAAATTTGGGTGATTTTGCGGTGGTGGAAAAAATCACGTATGTTCAAAAACTGGCTTAAGTTAGACCAAACGGCCCCTCCGGAATGCGATGATATTTTCGACCACCTCCAAGTCAACGCTATATTGGCACAGAGGATCGCTTGCACAAACAAAGCTAGTTTTCCAAGGTTTATACTTTTTGAATTCTTTATTAATTTATAATGCCTTCTAGATTGACTGGTCAAACCATTGGTCTATACATCAAGGGGGCATTGTAAAGTATTAATTTTCCAAATTTTCTTTCATAGCCATGTTTGGAGCATGTGGGTCACCATGTAATACAAAATTTGGGTGATTTGGAGGTGGTGGAAAAAATCACGTATGTTCAAAAACTGTCTTAAGTTAGACCAAATGGCCCCTCCGGAATGCGATGATTTTTTCGACCACCTCCAAGTCACCCCTATATTGGCACACATGATCTCTTGCACAAAAAAATCTAGTTTTCCAAGGTTTTATATTTGTTTCGAATTTTTTATTAATTTATAATGCCCTCTAGACTGACTGGTCAAACCATCGGTCTACACCTCAAGGGGGCATTGTAAATTATTAATTTTCAAAATTTTCTTTCATATCCATGTTTG
>NC_057811.1:32676509-32677070 GCF_018294505.1 Triticum aestivum | reverse complement strand
ACCATTGGTCTATACATCAAGGGGGCATTGAAAAGTATTAATTTTCCAAATTTTCTTTCATAGCCATGTTTGGAACATGTGGGTCACCAAGTAATACAAAATTTGGGTGATTTGGAGGTGGTGGAAAAAATCACGTATGTTCAAAAACTGGCTTAAGTTAGACCAAATGGCCCCTCCGGAATGCGATGATTTTTTCGACCACCTCCAACTCACCCCTATTTTGGCACACATGATTTCTTGCACAAAAAAAGCTAGTTTTCCAAGGTTTTATATTTTTTGAATTTTTTATTAATTTATAATGCCCTCTAGACTGACTTGTCAAACCATCGGTCTATACCTCAAGGGGGCATTGTAAAGTATTGATTTTCCAAATTTTCTTTCATGGCCATGTTTGGCACATGTGGGTCACCATGTACAACAAAATTTGGGTGATTTGGAGGTGGTGGAAAAAAATCACGTATGTTCAAAAAGTGGCTTAAGTTAAAAAGACCAAATGGCCCCTCCGTAATGCGATGATTTTTGAGACCACCTCCAAATCACCCCTATTTAAGCACACATGAT
>NC_057811.1:32675802-32676373 GCF_018294505.1 Triticum aestivum | reverse complement strand
TATTTGAGCACACATGATTTATTGCACAAAAAAGCTAGTTTTCCAAGGTTTTATAATTTTTTGAAATTTTTATTATTTTATAATGCCCTCTAGACTGACTGGTCAAACCATCGGTCTATACCTCAAGGGGGCATTGTAAAGTATTAATTTTCCAAATTTTCTTTCATAGCCTTGTTTGGAACATGTGGGTCGCCATGTAGAACAAAATTTGGGTGATTTGGAGGTGGTGGAAAAAATCACGTATGTTCAAAAACTGGCTTAAGTTAGACCAAATAGCCCCTCCGGAATGCGATGATTTTTTCGACCACCTCCAACTCACCCCTATTTTGGCACACATGATTTCTTGCACAAAAAAAGCTAGTTTTCCAAGGTTTTATATTTTTTGAATTTTTTATTAATTTATAATGCCCTCTAGACTGACTGGTCAAACCATCGGTCTATACCTCAAGGGGGCATTGTAAAGTATTGATTTTCCAAATTTTCTTTCATGGACATGTTTGGCACATGTGGGTCACCATGTACAACAAAATTTGGGTGATTTGGAGGTGGTGGAAAAAATCACGTATGTTGA
>NC_057811.1:32675488-32675792 GCF_018294505.1 Triticum aestivum | reverse complement strand
TATTTAAGCACACATGATTTATTGCACAAACAAAGCTAGTTTTCCAAGGTTTTATAATTTTTTGAATTTTTTATTAATTTATAATGCCCTCTAGACTGACCGGTCAAACCATCGGTCTATACCTCAAGGGGGCATTGTAAATTATTAATTTTCCAAATTTTCTTTCATAGCCTTGTTTGGAACATGTGGGTCACCATGTACAAAAAAATTTGGGTGATTTGGAGGTGGTGGAAAAAATCACGTATGTTGAAAAACTGGCTTAAGTTAAAAGACCAAATGGCCCCTCCGGAATGCGATGATTTTC
>NC_057811.1:32674894-32675478 GCF_018294505.1 Triticum aestivum | reverse complement strand
ACAAAAAAAGCTAGTTTTCCAAGGTTTTATATTTTTTGAATTTTTTATTAATTTATAATGCCCTCTAGACTGACTGGTCAAACCATCGGTCTATACCTCAAGGGGGCATTGTAAAGTATTGATTTTCCAAATTTTCTTTCATGGACATGTTTGGCACATGTGGGTCACCATGTACAACAAAATTTGGGTGATTTGGAGGTGGTGGAAAAAATCACGTATGTTGAAAAACTGGCTTAAGTTAAAAGACCAAATGGCCCCTCCGGAATGCGATGATTTTTTCGACCACCTCCAAATCACTCCTATTTTGGCACACATGATTTATTGCACAAACAAAGCTAGTTTTCCAAGGTTTTATAATTTTTTGAATTTTTTATTAATTTATAATGCCCTCTAGACTCATTGGTCAAACCATCGGTCTATACCTCAAGGGGGCATTGTCAAGTATTGATTTTCCAAATTTTCTATCATAGCCATGTTTGGACCATGTGGGTCACCCTGTACAACAAAATTTGGGTGATTTGGAGGTGGTGGAAAAGATCACGTATGTTCAAAAACTGGCTTAAGTTAGACCAAATGGCCCCTCC
>NC_057811.1:32674119-32674680 GCF_018294505.1 Triticum aestivum | reverse complement strand
ACCATTGGTCTATACATCAAGGGGGCATTGAAAAGTATTAATTTTCCAAATTTTCTTTCATAGCCATGTTTGGAACATGTGGGTCACCAAGTAATACAAAATTTGGGTGATTTGGAGGTGGTGGAAAAAATCACGTATGTTCAAAAACTGGCTTAAGTTAGACCAAATGGCCCCTCCGGAATGCGATGATTTTTTCGACCACCTCCAACTCACCCCTATTTTGGCACACATGATTTCTTGCACAAAAAAAGCTAGTTTTCCAAGGTTTTATATTTTTTGAATTTTTTATTAATTTATAATGCCCTCTAGACTGACTTGTCAAACCATCGGTCTATACCTCAAGGGGGCATTGTAAAGTATTGATTTTCCAAATTTTCTTTCATGGCCATGTTTGGCACATGTGGGTCACCATGTACAACAAAATTTGGGTGATTTGGAGGTGGTGGAAAAAAATCACGTATGTTCAAAAAGTGGCTTAAGTTAAAAAGACCAAATGGCCCCTCCGTAATGCGATGATTTTTGAGACCACCTCCAAATCACCCCTATTTAAGCACACATGAT
>NC_057811.1:32672262-32673042 GCF_018294505.1 Triticum aestivum | reverse complement strand
GATGATTTTTTCGACCACCTCCAAATCACTCCTATTTTGGCACACATGATTTCTTGCATAAACAAAGCTAGTTGTCCAAGGTTTTACAATTTTTTGAATTTTTTATTAATCTATAATGCCCTCTAGACTCACTGGTCAAACCATCGGTCTATACCTCAAGGGGGCATTGTCAAGTATTGATTTTCCAAATTTTCTTTCATAGCCATGTTTGGAACATGTGGGTCACCATGTACAACAAAATTTGGGTGATTTGGAGGTGGTGGAAAAAATCACGTATGTTCAAAAACTGGCTTAAGTTAAATGGCACCTCCGGAATGCGATGATTTTTTCGACCACCTCCAAATCACCCCTATTTTTGCACACATGATTTCTTGCACAAAGAAATCTAGTTTTCCAAGGTTTTATATATTTTTGAATTTTTTATTAATTTATAATGCCCTCTAGACTGACTGGTCAAACCATCGGTCTATACCTCAAGGGGGCATTGTAAAGTATTGATTTTCCAAATTATATTTCATGGACATGTTTGGCAAATGTGGGTCACCATGTATAACAAAATTTGGGTGATTTGGATGTGGTGGAAAAAATCACGTATGTTCAAAAACTAGCTTAATTTAAAAGACCAAATGGCCCCTCCGGAATGCGATGATTTTTTCGACCACCTCCAAATCACTCCTATTTTGGCACACATGATTTCTTGCATAAACAAAGCTTTTTTTCCAAGGTTTTACAATTTTTTGAATTTTTTATTAATTTATAATGCCCTCTAGACTGACTGGT
>NC_057811.1:32665806-32666624 GCF_018294505.1 Triticum aestivum | reverse complement strand
AGGTGGTGGAAAAAATCACGTATGTTCAAAAACTGTCTTTTTTCGACTACCTCCAAGTAACCCCTATTTTGGCACACATGATCTCGTGCACAAACAAAGCTAGTTTTCCAAGGTTTTATGTTTTTTTTGAATTTTTTATTAATTTATAATGCCCTCTAGATTGACTGGTCAAACCATTGGCCTATACATCAAGGGGGCATTGTAAAGTATTAATTTTCCAAATTTTCTTTCATAGCCATGTTTGGAACATGTGGGTGATCATGTAAAACAAAATTTGGGTGATTTGGAGGTGGTGGAAAAAATCACGTATGTTCAAAAACTGGCTTAAGTTAGACCAAATGGCCCCTTCGGAATGCGATGATTTTTTCGACCACCTCCAAGTCACCCCTATTTTGGCACAAATGATCTCTTGCACAAAAAAAGCTAGTTTTCCAAGGTTTTATATTTTTTTGAAATTTTTATTAATTTATAATGCCCTCTAGACTGACTGGTCAAACCATCGGTCTATACCTCAAGGGGGCATTGTAAAGTATTAATTTTCCAAATTTTCTTTCATAGCCATGTTTGGAACATGTGGGTCACCACGTAAAACATAATTTGGGTGATTTGGAGGTGGTGGAAAAAATCACGTTTGTTCAAAAACTGGATTTTTTTGACCACCTCCAAGTCACCCCCATTTTGGCACACATGATCTCTTGCACAAACAAAGCTAGTTTTCCAAGATTTTATATTTTTTTCGATTTTTTTAGTAATTTATAATGCCTCTAGCCTGACTGGTCAAACCATCGGTCTATACCTCAAGGGGGCATTGTAAAGTA
>NC_057811.1:32662586-32664394 GCF_018294505.1 Triticum aestivum | reverse complement strand
GTAATTTTATAATTTTTCTTTCATGAACATATTTGGCAAATGTGGGTCACCATGTATAACAAAATTTGGGTGATTTGGAGGTGGTGGAAAAAATCACGTATGTTCAAAAACTGGCTTAAGTTAAAAGACCAAATGGCCCCTCCGGAATGCGATGATTTTTTCGACCACCTCCAAATCACTCCTATTTTGGCACACATGATTTCTTGCACAAACAAAGCTAGTTTTCCAAGGTTTTATAATTTTTTGATTTTTTATTAATTTATAATGCCCTCTAGACTAACTGGTCAAACCATCGGTCTATACCTCAAGGGGGCCTTGTAAAGTATTAATTTTCCAAATTTTCTTTCATAGCCATGTTTGGAACATGTGGGTGACCATGTACAACAAAATTTGGGTGATTTGGAGGTGGTGGAAAAAATCACGTATGTTCAAAAACTGGCTTAAGTTAGACCAAATGGCCCCTTCGGAATGCGATGATTTTTTCGACCACCTCCAAGTCACCCCTATTTTGGCTCAAATGATCTCTTGTACAAAAAAAAGCTAGTTCTCCAAGGTTTTATATTTTTTTGCAATTTTTATTAATTTATAATGCCCTCTAGACTGACTGGTCAAACCATCGGTCTATACATCAAGGGGGCATTGCAAAGTATTGATTTTCCAAATTATCTATCATAGCCATGTTTGGAACATGTGGGTCACCATGTACAATAAAATTTGGGTGATTTGGAGGTGGTGGAAAAAATCACGTATGTTCAAAAACTGTCTTTTTTCGACCACCTCAAATCACCCCTATTTTGGCACACATGATCTTCTGCACAAACAAAGCTAGTTTTCCATGGTTTTATGTTTTTTTGAATTTTTTATTAATTTATAATGCCCTCTAGATTGACTGGTCAAACCATTGGCCTATACATCAAGGGGGCATTGTAAAGTATTAATTTTCCAAATTTTCTTTCATAGCCATGTTTGGAACATGTGGGTGACCATGTAAAACAAAATTTGGGTGATTTGGAGGTGGTGGAAAAAATCACGTATGTTCAAAAACTGGCTTAAGTTAGACCGAATGGCCCCTCCGGAATGCGATGATTTCTTCGACCACCTCCAAATCACCCATATTTTGGCACACATGATCTCTTGCATAAAAAAGCTATTTTTCCAAGGTTTTATATTTTTTTTGAATTTTTTAGTGATTTATAATGCCCTCTAGACTAACTGGTCAAACCATCGGTCTATACCTCAAGGGGGCATTGTAAAGTAGTAATTTTATAATTTTTCTTTCATGGAAATCTTTGGCAAATGTGGGTCACCATGTACAACAAAACTTGGGTGATTTGGAGGTGGTGGAAAAAATCACGTATGTTCAAAAACTGGCTTAAGTTAAAAGACCAAATGGCCCCTCCAGAATGCGATGATTTTTTCGACCACCTCCAAATCACTCCTATTTTGGCACACATGATTTCTTGCACAAACAAAGCTAGTTTTCCAAGGTTTTAAATTTTTTTGATTTTTTTATTAATTTATAATGCCCTCTAGACTAACTGGTCAAACCATCGGTCCATACCTCAAGGGGGCATTGTAAAGTATTAATTTTCCAAATTTTCTTTCATAGCCATGTTTGGAACATGTGGGTGACCATGTACAACAAAATTTGGGTGATTTGGAGGTGGTGGAAAAAATCACGTATGTTCAAAAACTGTCTTTTTTCGACCACCTCCAAGTAACCCCTATTTTGGCACACATGATCTCGTGCACAAACAAAGCTAGTTTTCCAAGGTTTTATGTTTTTTTTGAATTATTTATTAATTTAT
>NC_057811.1:32658803-32660365 GCF_018294505.1 Triticum aestivum | reverse complement strand
GATCTCTTGCATAAAAAAGCTAGTTTTCGAAGGTTTTATTTTTTTTGAATATTTTAGTAATTTATAATGCCCTCTAGACTGACTGGTCAAACCATCGGTCTATACCTCAAGGGGGCATTGTAAAGTATTAATTTTCACAATTTTCTTTCATAGCCATGTTTCGAACATGTGGGTCACCATGTACAACAAAATTTGGGTGATTTGGAGGTGGTGGAAAAAATCACGTATGTTCAAAAACTGGCTTAAGTTAAAAGACCAAATGGCGCCACCGGACTGCGATGATTTTTTCGACCACCTCCAAATCACTCCTATTTTGGCACACATGATTTCATGCACAAACAAAGCTAGTTTCCAAGGTTTTATAATTTTTTGAATTTTTTATTAATTTATAATGCCCTCTAGACTCACTGGTCAAACCATCGGTGTATACCTCAAGGGGCATTGCAAAGTATTGATTTTCCAAATTTTCTTTCATAGCCATGTTTGGAACATGTGGGTCACCATGTACAACAAAATTTGGGTGATTTGGAGGTGGTGGAAAAAATCACGTATGTTCAAAAACTGGCTTAAGTTTGACCAAATGGCCCCTCCGGAATGCGATGATTTTTTCGACCACCTCCAAATCACCCTTATTTTGGCACAAATGATATCTTCCATAAAAAAGCTAGTTTTCCAAGGTTTTATTTTTTTTGAAGCTAGTTTTCCAAGGTTTTATTTTTTTTGAATTTTTTAGTAATTTATAATGCACTCTAGACTGACTGGTCAAACCATCGGTCTATACCTCAAGGGGGCATTGTAAAGTATTAATTTTCACAATTTTCTTTCATAGCCATGTTTCGAACATGTGGGTCACCATGTACAACAAAATTTGGGTGATTTGGATGTGGTGGAAAAAATCACGTATGTTCAAAAACTGGCTTAAGTTAAAAAGACCAAATGGCCCCTCCGGAATGCGATGATTTTTTCGACCATCTCCAAATCACCCCTATTTTGGCACACATGATTTCTTGCAATACAAAGCTAGTTTTCCAAGGTTTTATAATTTTTTGAATTTTTTATTAATTTATAATGCCCTCTAGACTCACTGGTCAAACCATCGGTGTATACCTCAAGGGGCATTGTAAAGTATTGATTTTCCAAATTTTCTTTCATAGCCATGTTTGGAACATGTGGGTCACCATGTACAACAAAATTTGGGTGATTTGGAGGTGGTGGAAAAAATCACGTATGTTCGAAAACTGGCTTAAGTTTGACCAAATGGCCCCTCCGGAATGCGATGATTTTTTCGACCACCTCCAAATCACCCTTATTTTGGCACAAATGATATCTTCCATAAAAAAGCTAGTTTTCCAAGGTTTTATTTTTTTTGAAGCTAGTTTTCCAAGGTTTTATTTTTTTGAATTTTTTAGTAATTTATAATGCACTCTAGAGTGACTGGTCAAACCATCGGTCTATACCTCAAGGGGGCATTGTAAAGTATTAATTTTCCAAATTTTCTTTCATAGCCATGTTTGGAACATGTGGGTCACCATGTACAACAAAATTTGGGTGATTTGGAGGTG
>NC_057811.1:32656293-32657746 GCF_018294505.1 Triticum aestivum | reverse complement strand
CCGGAATGCGATGATTTTTTCGACCATCTCCAAATCACCCCTATTTTGGCACACATGATTTCTTGCAATACAAAGCTAGTTTTCCAAGGTTTTATAATTTTTTGAATTTTTTATTAATTTATAATGCCCTCTAGACTCACTGGTCAAACCATCGGTCTATACCTCAAGGGGGCATTGTAAAGTATTGATTTTCCAAATTTTCTTTCATAGCCATGTTTGGAACATGTGGGTCACCATGTACAACAAAATTTGGGTGATTTGGAGGTGGTGGAAAAAATCACGTATGTTCAAAAACTGGCTTAAGTTAGACCAAATGGCCCCTCCGGAATGCGATGATTTTTTCGACCACCTCCAAGTCACCCCTATATTGGCACACATGATCTCTTGCAAAAACAAAGCTAGTTTTCCAAGGTTTTATTTTTTTGAATTTTTTATTAATTTATAATGCCCTCTAGACTGACTGATCAAACCATCGGTCTATACCTCCAGGGGCCTTGTAAAGTATTAATTTTCCAAATTTTCTTTCCTAGCCATGTTTGGAACATGTGGGTCACCATGTACAACAAAATTTGGGTGATTTAGAGGTGGTGGAAAAAATCACGTATGTTCAAAAACTGGCTTAAGTTAAAAAGACCAAATGGCCCCTCCGGAATGCGATGATTTTTTCGACCACCTCCAAATCACCCCTATTTTGGCACACATGATTTATTGAACAAACAAAGCTAGTTTTCCAAGGTTTTATAATTTTTTGAATTTTTTATTAATTTATAATGCCCTCTAGACTCACTGGTCAAACCATCGGTCTATACCTCAAGGGGGCATTATAAATTATTGATTTTCCAAATTTTCTTTCATAGCCATATTTGGAACATGTGGGTCACCATGTACAACAAAATTTGGGTGATTTGGAGGTGGTGGAAAAAATCAGGTATGTTCAAAAACTGGCTTAAGTTAGACCGAATGGCCCCTCCAGAATGCGATGATTTCTTCGACCACCTCAAATCACCCCTATTTTGGCACAGATGATCTCTTGCACAAACAAAGCTAGTTTTCCAAGGTTTTATATTTTTTTGAATTTTTTATTAATTTATAATGCCCTCTAGACTGACTGGTCAAACCATCGGTCTATACCTCAAGGGGGCATCGTAAAGTATTAATTTTCCAAATTTTATTTCATAGCCATGTTTGGCACATGTGGGTCACCATGTACAACAAAATTTGGGTGATTTGGAGGTGGTGGAAAAAATCACGTATGTTTAAAAACTGGATTTTTTCGACCACCTCCAAGTCTCCCCTATTTTGGCACACATGATCTCTTGCACAAACAAAGCTAGTTTTCCAAGGTTTTATTTTTTTGAATTTTTTAGTAATTTATAATGCCCTCTAGACTGACTCGTCAAACCATCGGTCTATACCTTAAGGGGGCATTGTAAAGTATTAATTTTCCAAATTT
>NC_057811.1:32655903-32656283 GCF_018294505.1 Triticum aestivum | reverse complement strand
CACCTCCAAATCACCCCTATTTTGGCACACATGATTTATTGAACAAACAAAGCTAGTTTTCCAAGGTTTTATAATTTTTTGAATTTTTTATTAATTTATAATGCCCTCTAGACTCACTGGTCAAACCATCGGTCTATACCTCAAGGGGGCATTATAAATTATTGATTTTCCAAATTTTCTTTCATAGCCATATTTGGAACATGTGGGTCACCATGTACAACAAAATTTGGGTGATTTGGAGGTGGTGGAAAAAATCAGGTATGTTCAAAAACTGGCTTAAGTTAGACCGAATGGCCCCTCCAGAATGCGATGATTTCTTCGACCACCTCAAATCACCCCTATTTTGGCACAGATGATCTCTTGCACAAACAAAGCTAGTT
>NC_057811.1:32655222-32655893 GCF_018294505.1 Triticum aestivum | reverse complement strand
TGCCCTCTAGACTGACTGGTCAAACCATCGGTCTATACCTCAAGGGGGCATCGTAAAGTATTAATTTTCCAAATTTTATTTCATAGCCATGTTTGGCACATGTGGGTCACCATGTACAACAAAATTTGGGTGATTTGGAGGTGGTGGAAAAAATCACGTATGTTTAAAAACTGGATTTTTTCGACCACCTCCAAGTCTCCCCTATTTTGGCACACATGATCTCTTGCACAAACAAAGCTAGTTTTCCAAGGTTTTATTTTTTTGAATTTTTTAGTAATTTATAATGCCCTCTAGACTGACTCGTCAAACCATCGGTCTATACCTTAAGGGGGCATTGTAAAGTATTAATTTTCCAAATTTGCTTCCATCGCCATGTTTGGAACATGTGGGTCACCATGTACAACAAAATTTGGGTGATTTGGAGGTGGTGGAAAAAATCACGTATGTTCAAAAACTGGCTTAAGTTAAAAAGACCAAATGGCCCCTCCGGAATGCGATGATTTTTTCGACCATCTCCAAATCACCCCTATTTTGGCACACATGATTTCTTGCAATACAAAGCTAGTTTTCCAAGGTTTTATAATTTTTTGAATTTTTTATTAATTTATAATGCCCTCTAGACTCACTGGTCAAACCATCGGTCTATACCTCAAGGGGGCATTGTAAAGTAT
>NC_057811.1:32654156-32655212 GCF_018294505.1 Triticum aestivum | reverse complement strand
TGCCCTCTAGACTGACTGGTCAAACCATCGGTCTATACCTCAAGGGGGCATCGTAAAGTATTAATTTTCCAAATTTTATTTCATAGCCATGTTTGGCACATGTGGGTCACCATGTACAACAAAATTTGGGTGATTTGGAGGTGGTGGAAAAAATCACGTATGTTTAAAAACTGGATTTTTTCGACCACCTCCAAGTCTCCCCTATTTTGGCACACATGATCTCTTGCACAAACAAAGCTAGTTTTCCAAGGTTTTATTTTTTTGAATTTTTTAGTAATTTATAATGCCCTCTAGACTGACTCGTCAAACCATCGGTCTATACCTTAAGGGGGCATTGTAAAGTATTAATTTTCCAAATTTTCTTCCATCGCCATGTTTGGAACATGTGGGTCACCATGTACAACAAAATTTGGGTGATTTGGAGGTGGTGGAAAAAATCACGTATGTTGAAAAACTGGATTTTTTCGACCACCTCCAAGTCACCCCTATTTTGGCACAAATGATCTCTTGCATAAAAAAGCTAGTTTTCCAAGGTTTTATTTTTTTGAATTTTTTAGTAATTTATAATGCCCTCTAGACTGACTGGTCAAACCATCGGTCTATACCTCAAGGGGGCATTGCAAAGTATTGATTTTCCAAATTTTCTTTCATAGACATTTTTGGAACATGTGGGTCACCATGTACAACAAAATTTGGGTGATTTGGAGGTGGTGGAAAAAATCACGTATGTTCAAAAACTGGATTTTTTCGACCACCTCCAAGTCACCCCTATTTTGGGACACATGATCTCTTGCACAAAAAAAGCTAGTTTTCCAAGGTTTTATAATTTTTTGAATTTTTTATTAATTTATAATGCCCTCTAGACTCACTGATCAAACCATCGGTCTATACCTCAAGGGGGCATTGGAAAGTATTGATTTTCCAAATTTTATTTCATAGCCATGTTTGGAACACGTGGGTCACCATGTACAACTAAATTTGGGTGATTTGGAGGTGGTGGAAAAAATCACGTATGTTCAAAAACTGGCTTAAGTTAGACCAAATGGCCCCTCCGGA
>NC_057811.1:32652827-32653889 GCF_018294505.1 Triticum aestivum | reverse complement strand
TTTGGAGGTGGTGGAAAAAATCATGTATGTTCAAAAAGTGGATTTTTTTCAACCACCTCCAAGTCACCCCTACTTTGGCACACATGATCTCTTGCACAAACAAAGCTAGTTTTCCAAGGTTTTATATTTTTTGAAATTTTTATTTATTTATAATGCCCTCTAGACTTACTGGTCAAACCATCGGTCTATACCTCAAGGGGGCATTGTAAAGTATTAATTTTCCAAATTTTATTTCATAGCCATGTTTGGCACATGTGGGTCATCATGTACAACAAAATTTGGGTGATTTGGAGGTGGTGGAAAAAATCACGTATGTTCAAAAACTAGCTTAATTTGGACCAAATGGCCCCTCCGGAATGCGATGATTTTTTCGACCACCTCCAAATCTCCCATATTTTGGCACACATGATCTCTTGCACAAACAAAGCTAGTTTTCCAAAGTTTTATATTTTTTTGATTTTCTTATTAATTTATAATGCCCTCTAAACTGACTGCTCAAACCATCGGTCTACACCTCAAGGGGGCATTGTAAATTATGAATTTTCCAAACTTTATTTCATAGGCATGTTTGGCACATGTGGATCACCATGTACAAGAAAATTTGGGTGATTTGGAGGTGGTGGAAAAGGTCAGGTATGTTCAAAAACTGGCTTATGTTAAAAGACCGAATGGCCCCTCCAGAATGCGATGATTTTTTTGTCCACCTCCAAATCACCCCTATTTTGGCTCAAATGATCTCTTGGACAAAAAAAGCAAGTTTTCCAAGGTTTTATGTTTTTTGATTTTTTTATTAATTTATAATGCCCTCTAGACTGACTGGTCAAAGCATCGGTCTATACCTCAAGGGGGCATTGTAAAATATTAATTTTCCAAATTTTCTTTCATAGCCATGTTTGGAGTCACCATGTACAACAAAATTTGGGTGATTTGGAGGTGGTGGAAAAAATCACGTATGTTCAAAGACTGGCTTAAGTTAGACCAAATGGCCCCTCCGGAATGCGATGGTTTTTTCGACCACCTCCAAGTCACCCTTATTTTGGCACACATGATCTCTTGCAAAAA
>NC_057811.1:32651838-32652388 GCF_018294505.1 Triticum aestivum | reverse complement strand
ATTATTAATTTTACAAATTTTATTTCATAGCCATGTTCGGAGCATGTGGGTCACCATGTACAACAAAATTTGGGTGATTTGGAGGTGGTGGAAAAAATCACATATGTTCAAAAACTGGCTTAAGTTAGACCAAATGGCCCCTCCGGAATGCGATGATATTTTCGACCACCTCCAAGTCACCCCTATATTGGCACACATGATCTCTTGCACAAACAAAGCTAGTTTTCCAAGGTTTTATATTTTTTAATTTTTTATTAATTTATAATGCCCTCTAGACTGACTGGTCAAACCATCGGTCTATACCTCAAGGGGGCATTGTAAAATATTAATTTTCCAAATTTTCTTTCATAGCCATGTTTGGAGTCACCATGTACAACACAAATTTGGGTGATTTGGAGGTGGTGGAAAAAATCACGTATGTTCAAAAACTAGCTTAAGTTAAAACACCAAATGGCCCCTCCAGAATGCGATGATTTTTTTGCCACCTCCAAATCACTCCAATTTTGACACACATGATTTCTTATACAAACAAAGCTAGTTTTCCAAGGTT
>NC_057811.1:32650724-32651753 GCF_018294505.1 Triticum aestivum | reverse complement strand
CCAAATGGCCCCTCGAGAATGCGATGATTTTTTCGCCACCTCCAAATCACTCCAATTTTGACACACATGATTTGTTGCACAAACAAAGCTAGTTTTCCAAGGTTTTATAATTTTTTGAATTTTTTATTAATTTATAATGCCCTCTAGACTCACTAGTCAAACCATCGGTCTATACATCAAGGGGGCATTGTAAATTATTAATTTTACAAATTTTCTTTCATAGCCATGTTTGGAACATGTGGGTCACCATGAACAACAAAATTTGGGTGATTTGGAGGTGGTGGAAAAAACCACATATGTTCAAAAACTGGCTTAAGTTAGACCAAATGGCCCCTCCGGAATGCGATGATATTTTCGACCACCTCCAAGTCACCCCTATATTGGCACACATGATCTCTTGCACAAACAAAGCTAGTTTTCCAAGGTTTTATATTTTTTGGATTTTTTATTAATTTATAATGCCCTGTAGACTAACTGGTCAAACCATCGGTCTATACCTCCAGGGGCATTGTAAAGTATTAATTTTCCAGATTTTCTTTCATAGCCATGTTTGGAACATGTGGGTCACCATGTACAACAAAATTTGGGTGATTTGGAGGTGGTGGAGAAAATCAGGTATGTTCAAAAACTGGCTTAAGTTTTCCAAGGTTTTATATTTTTTTGAAATATTTATTAATTTATAATACCCTCTAGACTGACTGGTCAAACCATCGGTCTATACCTCAAGGGGGCATTGTAAAGTATTAATTTTCCAAAATTTCTTTCATAGCCATGTTTGGAACATGTGCACCATGTACAACAAAATTTGGGTGATTTGGAGGTGGTGGAGAAAATCAGGTATGTTCAAAAACTGGCTTAAGTTATACCAAATGGCCCCTCCGGAATGCGATGATTTCTTCGACCACCTCAAATCACCCCTATTTTGGCACACATGATCTATTGCACAAACAAAGCTAGTTTTCCAAGGTTTTATATTTTTTGAATTTTTTATTAATTTATAATGCCCTCTAGACTGACTGGTCAAACCAT
>NC_057811.1:32646332-32647311 GCF_018294505.1 Triticum aestivum | reverse complement strand
TTGTAAAGTATTAATTTTCCAAATTTTCTTTCATAGCCATGTTTGGAACATGTGGGTCAGCATGTACAACAAAATTTGGGTGATTTGGAGGTGGTGGAAAAAATCACGTATGTTCAAAAACTGGCTTAAGTTAAAAGACCAAATGGCCCCTCCGGAATGCGATGATTTTTTCAACCACCTCCAAATCACTCCTATTTTGGCACACATGATTTCTTGCATAAACAATGCTAGTTTTCCAAGGTTTTATAATTTTTTGAATTTTTTATTAATTTATAATGCCCTCTAGACTCACTGGTCAAACCATCGGTCTATACCTCAAGGGGGCATTGTAAAGTATTAATTTTCCAAATTTTCTTTCATAGCCATGTTTGGAACACGTGGGTCACCATGTACAACTAAATTTGGGTGATTTGGAGGTGGTGGAAAAAATCACGTATGTTCAAAAACTGGCTTAAGTTAGACCAAATGGCCCCTCCGGAATGCGATGATATTTCCGACCACCTCCAAGTCACCCCTATATTGGCACACATGATCTCTTGCACAAACAAAGCTAGTTTTCCAAGGTTTTATATTTTTTGAATTTTTTATTAATTTATAATGCCCTCTAGACTGACTGGTCAAACCATCAGTCTATACATCAAGGGGGCATTGTAAAGTATTAATTTTCCAAATTTTCTTTCATAGCCATGTTTGGAACATGTGGGTCAGCATGTACAACAAAATTTGGGTGATTTGGAGGTGGTGGAAAAAATCACGTATGTTCAAAAACTGGCTTAAGTTAAAAGACCAAATGGCCCCTCCGGAATGCGATGATTTTTTCAACCACCTCCAAATCACTCCTATTTTGGCACACATGATTTCTTGCATAAACAATGCTAGTTTTCCAAGGTTTTATAATTTTTTGAATTTTTTATTAATTTATAATGCCCTCTAGACTCACTGGTCAAACCATCGGTCTATACCTCAAGGGGGCATTGTA
>NC_057811.1:32643159-32646322 GCF_018294505.1 Triticum aestivum | reverse complement strand
CCATGTACAACTAAATTTGGGTGATTTGGAGGTGGTGGAAAAAATCACGTATGTTCAAAAACTGGCTTAAATGGCCCCTCCGGAATGCGATGATATTTCCGACCACCTCCAAGTCACCCCTATATTGGCACACGTGATCTCTTGCACAAACAAAGCTAGTTTTCCAAGGTTTTATATTTTTTGAATTTTTTATTAATTTATAATGCCCTCTAGACTGACTGGTCAAACCATCAGTCTATACATCAAGGGGGCATTGTAAAGTATTAATTTTCCAAATTTTCTTTCATAGCCATGTTTGGAACATGTGGGTCACCATGTAAAACAAAATTTGGGTGATTTGGAGGTGGTGGAAAAAATCACGTATGTTCAAAAACTGGATTTTTTTCAACCACCTCCAAGTCACCCCTATTTTGGCACACATGATCTCTTGCACAAACAAAGCTAGTTTTCCAAGGTTTTATATTTTTTGAAATTTTTATTTATTTATAATGCCCTCTAGACTGACTTGTCAAACCATCGGTCTATACCTCCAGGGGGCATTGTAAAGTATTAATTTTCCAAATTTTATTTCATAGCCATGTTTGGCACATGTGGGTCATCATGTACAACAAAATTTGGGTGATTTGGAGGTGGTGGAAAAAATCACGTATGTTCAAAAACTGGCTTAATTTGGACCAAATGGCCCCTCCGGAATGCGATGATTTTTTCGACCACCTCCAAATCTCCCATATTTTGGCACACATGATCTCTTGCACAAACAAAGCTAGTTTTCCAAAGTTTTATATTTTTTTGATTTTTTTATTAATTTATAATGCCCTCTAAACTGACTTGTCAAACCATCGGTCTACACCTCAAGGGGGCATTGTAAATTATGAATTTTCCAAATTTTATTTCATAGGCATGTTTGGCACATGTGGATCACCATGTTCAAGAAAATTTGGGTGATTTGGAGGTGGTGGAAAAGGTCAGGTATGTTCAAAAACTGGCTTATGTTAAAAGACCGAATGGTCCCTCCAGAATGCGATGATTTTTTCGTCCACCTCCAAATCACCCCTATTTTGGCACAAATGATCTCTTGGACAAAAAAAGCTAGTTTTCCAAGGTTTTATATTTTTTGATTTTTTTATTAATTTATAATGCCCTCTAGACTGACTGGTCAAACCATCGGTCTATACCTCAAGGGGGCATTGTAAAATATTAATTTTCCAAATTTTCTTTCATAGCCATGTTTGGAGTCACCATGTACAACAAAATTTGGGTGATTTGGAGGTGGTGGAAAAAATCACGTATGTTCAAAGACTGGCTTAAGTTAGACCAAATGGCACCTCCGGAATGCGATGGTTTTTTCGACCACCTCCAAGTCACCCTTATTTTGGCACACATGATCTCTTGCACAAACAAAGCTAGTTTTCCAAGGTTTTATATTTTTTTGTAATTTTTATTAATTTATAATGCCATCTAGACTGACTTGTCAAACCATCGGTCTATACCTCAAGGGGGCATTGTAAAGTATTAATTTTCCAAATTTTCTTTCATATCCATGTTTGGAACATGTGGGTCACCATGTACAACAAAATTTGGGTGATTTGGAGGTGGTGGAAAAAATCACATATGTTCAAAAACTGGCTTAAGTTAGACCAAATGGCCCCTCCGGAATGCAATGATATTTTCGACCACCTCCAAGTCACCCCAATATTGGCACACATGATCTCTTGCACAAACAAAGCTAGTTTTCCAAGGTTTTACATTTTTTTATTTTTTATTAATTTATAATGCCCTCTAGACTGACTGGTCAAACCATCGGTCTATACCTCAAGGGGGCATTGTAAAATATTAATTTTCCAAATTTTCTTTCATAGCCATGTTTGGAGTCACCATGTACAACACAAATTTGGGTGATTTGGAGGTGGTGGAAAAAATCACGTATGTTCAAAAACTAGCTTAAGTTAAAACACCAAATGGCCCCTCCAGAATGCGATGATTTTTTCGCCACCTCCAAATCACTCCAATTTTGACACACATGATTTCTTGCACAAACAAAGCTAGTTTTCCAAGGTTTTATAAATTTTTGAATTTTTTATTAATTTATAATGCCCTCTAGACTCACTGGTCAAACCATCGATCTATACATCAAGGGGGCATTGTAAATTATTAATTTTACAAATTTTCTTTCATAGCCATGTTTGGAACATGTGGGTCACCATGTACAACAAAATTTGGGTGATTTGGAGGTGGTGGAAAAAACCACATATGTTCAAAAACTGGCTTAAGTTAGACCAAATGGCCCCTCCGGAATGCGATGATATTTTCGACCACCTCCAAGTCACCCCTATATTGGCACACATGATCTCTTGCACAAACAAAGCTAGTTTTCCAAGGTTTTATATTTTTTGGATTTTTTATTAATTTATAATGCCCTCTAGACTAACTGGTCAAACCATCGGTCTATACCTCCAGGGGCATTGTAAAGTATTAATTTTCCAGCTTTTCTTTCATAGCCATGTTTGGAACATGTGGGTCACCATGTACAACAAAATTTGGGTGATTTGGAGGTGGTGGAGAAAATCAGGTATGTTCAAAAACTGGCTTAAGTTTTCCAAGGTTTTATCTTTTTTTGAAATATTTATTAATTTATAATACCCTCTACTGGTCAAACCATCGGTCTATACCTCAAGGGGGCATTGTAAAGTATTAATTTTCCAAAATTTCTTTCATAGCCATGTTTGGAACATGTGCACCATGTACAACAAAATTTGGGTGATTTGGAGGTGGTGGAGAAAATCAGTTATGTTCAAAAACTGGCTTAAGTTATACCAAATGGCCCCTCCGGAATGCGATGATTTCTTCGACCACCTCAAATCACCCCTATTTTGGCACACATGATCTATTGCACAAACAAAGCTAGTTTTCCAAGGTTTTATATTTTTTGAATTTTTTATTAATTTATAATGCCCTCTAGACTGACTGGTCAAACCATCGGTCTATACCTCAAGGGGGCATTGTAAATTATGACTTTTCCAAATTTTCTTTCATAGCCATGTTTGGCACATGTGGATCACCATGTACAAGAAAATTTGGGTGATTTGGAGGTGGTGGAAAAAATCACGTATGTTCAAAAACTGGCTTAAGTTAAAAGACCGAATGGCCCCTCCGAAATGCGATG
>NC_057811.1:32640482-32642108 GCF_018294505.1 Triticum aestivum | reverse complement strand
ATTAATTTATAATGCCCTCTAGACTCACTGGTCAAACCATCGGTCTATACCTCAAGGGGGCATTGTAAAGTATTAATTTTCCAAATTTTCTTTCATAGCCATGTTTGGAACACGTGGGTCACCATGTACAACTAAATTTGGGTGATTTGGAGGTGGTGGAAAAAATCACGTATGTTCAAAAACTGGCTTAAGTTAGACCAAATGGCCCCTCCGGAATGCGATGATATTTCCGACCACCTCCAAGTCACCCCTATATTGGCACACATGATCTCTTGCACAAACAAAGCTAGTTTTCCAAGGTTTTATATTTTTTCAATTTTTTATTAATTTATAATGCCCTCTAGACTGACTGGTCAAACCATCAGTCTATACATCAAGGGGGCATTGTAAAGTATTAATTTTCCAAATTATCTTTCATAGCCATGTTTGGAACATGTGGGTCACCATGTAAAACAAAATTTGGGTGATTTGGAGGTGGTGGAAAAATCACGTATGTTCAAAAACTGGATTTGTTTCAACCACCTCCAAGTCACCCCTATTTTGGCACACATGATCTCTTGCACAAACAAAGCTAGTTTTCCAAGGTTTTATATTTTTTGAAATTTTTATTTATTTATAATGCCCTCTAGACTGACTGGTCAAACCATCGGTCTATACCTCAAGGGGGCATTGTAAAGTATTAATTTTCCAAATTTTATTTCATAGCCATGTTTGGCACATGTGGGTCATCATGTACAACAAAATTTGGGTGATTTGGAGGTGGTGGAAAAAATCACGTATGTTCAAAAACTGGCTTAATTTGGACCAAATGGCCCCTCCGGAATGCGATGATTTTTTTGACCACCTCCAAATCTCCCATATTTTGGCACACATGATCTCTTGCACAAACAAAGCTAGTTTTCCAAAGTTTTATATTTTTTTGATTTTTTTATTAATTTATAATGCCCTCTAAACTGACTTGTCAAACCATCGGTCTACACCTCAAGGGGGCATTATAAATTATGAATTTTCCAAATTTTATTTCATAGGCATGTTTGGCACATGTGGATCACCATGTACAAGAAAATTTGGGTGATTTGGAGGTGGTGGAAAAGGTCAGGTATGTTCAAAAACTGGCTTATGTTAAAAGACCGAATGGCCCCTCCAGAATGCGATGATTTTTTCGTCCACCTCCAAATCACCCCTATTTTGGCACAAATGATCTCTTGGACAAAAAAAGCTAGTTTTCCAAGGTTTTATATTTTTTGATTTTTTTATTAATTTATAATGCCCTCTAGACTGACTGGTCAAACCATCGGTCTATACCTCAAGGGGGCATTGTAAAATATTAATTTTCCAAATTTTCTTTCATAGCCATGTTTGGAGTCACCATGTACAACAAAATTTGGGTGATTTGGAGGTGGTGGAAAAAATCACGTATGTTCAAAGACTGGCTTAAGTTAGACCAAATGGCACCTCCGGAATGCGATGGTTTTTTCGACCACCTCCAAGTCACCCTTATTTTGGCACACATGATCTCTTGCACAAACAAAGCTAGTTTTCCAAGGTTTTATATTTTTTTGTAATTTTTATTAATTTATAATGCCATCTAGACTGACTTGTCAAACCATCGGTCTATACCTCAAG
>NC_057811.1:32637221-32637988 GCF_018294505.1 Triticum aestivum | reverse complement strand
ACTGGCTTAAGTTAGACCAAATGGCCCCTCCGGAATGCGATGGTTTTTTCGACCACCTCCAAGTCACCCTTATTTTGGCACACATGATCTCTTGGACAAAAAAAGCTAGTTTTCCAAGGTTTTATATTTTTTCAATTTTTTATTAATTTATAATGCCCTTTAGACTGACTGGTCAAACCATCGGTCTATACCTCAAGGGGTCATTGTAAAATATTAATTTTCCAAATTTTCTTTCATATCCATGTTTGGAGTCACCATGTACAACAAAATTTGGGTGATTTGGAGGTGGTGGAAAAAATCACGTATGTTCAAAAACTGGCTTAAGTTAAAACACCAAATGGCCCCTCCGGAATGCGATGATTTTTTCGCCACCTCCAAATCACTCCTATTTTGACACACATGATTTCTTGCACAAACAAAGCTACTTTTCCAATGTTTTATAATTTGTTGAATTTTTTATTAATTTATAATGCCCTCTAGACTCACTGGTCAAACCATCGGTCTATACATCAAAGGGGCATTGTAAATTATAAATTTTACAAATTTTCTTTCATAGCCATGTTTGGAGCATGTGGGTCACCATGTACAACAAAATTTGGGTGATTTGGAGGTGGTGGAAAAAATCACATATGTTCAAAAACTGGCTTAAGTTAGACCAAATGGCCCCTCAGGAATGCGATGATATTTTCGACCACCTCCAAGTCACCCCCATATTGGCACACATGATCTCTTGCACAAACAAAGCTAGTTTTCCAAGGTTTTATATT
>NC_057811.1:32636268-32636998 GCF_018294505.1 Triticum aestivum | reverse complement strand
AAAAACTAGCTTAAGTTAAAACACTAAATGGCCCCTCCGTAATGCGATGACATTTTCGACCACCTCCAAGTCACCCCTATATTGGCACACATGATCTCTTGCACAAACAAAGCTAGTTTTCCAAGGTTTTATATTTTTTGGATTTTTTATTAATTTATAATGCCCTCTAGACTGACTGGTCAAACCATCGGTCTATACCTCCAGGGGCATTGTAAAGTATTAATTTTCCAGATTTTCTTTCATAGCCATGTTTGGAACATGTGGGTCACCATGTACAACAAAATTTGGGTGATTTGGAGGTGGTGGAGAAAATCAGGTATGTTCAAAAACTGGCTTAAGTTTTCCAAGGTTTTATATTTTTTTGAAATTTTTATTAATTTATAATACCCACTAGACTGACTGGTCAAACCATCGGTCTATACCTCAAGGGGGCATTGTAAAGTATTAATTTTCCAAAATTTCTTTCATAGCCATGTTTGGAACATGTGCACCATGTACAACAAAATTTGGGTGATTTGGAGGTGGTGGAGAAAATCAGGTATGTTCAAAAACTGGCTTAAGTTATACCAAATGGCCCCTCCGGAATGCGATGATTTCTTCGACCACCTCAAATCACCCCTATTTTGGCACACATGATCTATTGCACAAACAAAGCTAGTTTTCCAAGGTTTTATATTTTTTGAATTTTTTATTAATTTATAATGCCCTCTAGACTGACTGGTCAAACCAT
>NC_057811.1:32631291-32632823 GCF_018294505.1 Triticum aestivum | reverse complement strand
ATAGCCATGTTTGGAACACGTGGGTCACCATGTACAACTAAATTTGGGTGATTTGGAGGTGGTGGAAAAAATCACGTATGTTCAAAAACTGGCTTAAGTTAGACCAAATGCCCCTCCGGAATGCGATGATATTTCCGACCACCTCCAAGTCACCCCTATATTGGCACACATGATCTCTTGCACAAACAAAGCTAGTTTTCCAAGGTTTTATATTTTTTGAATTTTTTATTAATTTATAATGCCCTCTAGACTGACTGGTCAAACCATCGGTCTATACATCAAGGGGGCATTGTAAAGTATTAATTTTCCAAATTTTCTTTCATAGCCATGTTTGGAACATGTGGGTCACCATGTAAAACAAAATTTGGGTGATTTGGAGGTGGTGGAAAAAATCACGTATGTTCAAAAACTGGATTTTTTTCAACCACCTCCAAGTCACCCCTATTTTGGCACACATGATCTCTTGCACAAAAAAAGCTAGTTTTCCAAGGTTTTATATTTTTTGAAATTTTTATTTATTTATAATGCCCTCTAGACTGACTGGTCAAACCATCGGTCTATACCTCAAGGGGGCATTGTAAAGTATTAATTTTCCAAATTTTATTTCATAGCCATGTTTGGCACATGTGGGTCATCATGTACAACAAAATTTGGGTGATTTGGAGGTGGTGGAAAAAATCACGTATGTTCAAAAACTGGCTTAATTTGGACCAAATGGCCCCTCCAGAATGCGATGATTTTTTCGACCACCTCCAAATCTCCCATATTTTGGCACACATGATCTCTTGCACAAACAAAGCTAGTTTTCCAAAGTTTTATATTTTTTTGATTTTTTTATTAATTTATAATGCCCTCTAAACTGACTGGTCAAACCATCGGTCTACACCTCAAGAGGGCATTGTAAATTATGAATTTTCCAAATTTTATTTCATAGGCATGTTTGGCACATGTGGATCACCATGTACAAGAAAATTTGGGTGATTTGGAGGTGGTGGAAAAGGTCACGTATGTTCAAAAACTAGCTTATGTTAAAACACCGAATGGCCCCTCCAGAATGCGATGATTTTTTCGTCCACCTCCAAATCACCCCTATTTTGGCACAAATGATCTCTTGGACAAAAAAAGCTAGTTTTCCAAGGTTTTATATTTTTTGAATTTTTTATTAATTTATAATGCCCTCTAGACTGACTGGTCAAACCATCGGTCTATACCTCAAGGGGGCATTGTAAAATATTAATTTTCCAAATTTTCTTTCATAGCCATGTTTGGAGTCACCATGTACAACAAAATTTGGGTGATTTGGAGGTGGTGGAAAAAATCACGTATGTTCAAAGACTGGCTTAAGTTAGACCAAATGGCACCTCCGGAATGCGATGGTTTTTTCGACCACCTCCAAGTCACCCTTATTTTGGCACACATGATCTCTTGCACAAACAAAGCTAGTTTTCCAAGGTTTTATATTTTTTTGTAATTTTTATTAATTTATAATGCCATCTAGACTGACTTGTCAAACCATCGGTCTATACCTCAAG
>NC_057811.1:32630023-32631023 GCF_018294505.1 Triticum aestivum | reverse complement strand
ATTTGGAGGTGGTGGAAAAAATCACGTATGTTCAAAAACTGGATTTTTTTCAACCACCTCCAAGTCACCCCTATTTTGGCACACATGATCTCTTGCACAAACAAAGCTAGTTTTCCAAGGTTTTATATTTTTTGAAATTTTTATTTATTTATAATGCCCTCTAGACTGACTTGTCAAACCATCGGTCTATACCTCCAGGGGGCATTGTAAAGTATTAATTTTCCAAATTTTATTTCATAGCCATGTTTGGCACATGTGGGTCATCATGTACAACAAAATTTGGGTGATTTGGAGGTGGTGGAAAAAATCACGTATGTTCAAAAACTGGCTTAATTTGGACCAAATGGCCCCTCCGGAATGCGATGATTTTTTCGACCACCTCCAAATCTCCCATATTTTGGCACACATGATCTCTTGCACAAACAAAGCTAGTTTTCCAAAGTTTTATATTTTTTTGATTTTTTTATTAGTTTATAATGCCCTCTAAACTGACTGGTCAAACCATCGGTCTACACCTCAAGGGGGCATTGTAAATTATGAATTTTCCAAATTTTATTTCATAGGCATGTTTGGCAAATGTGGATCACCATGTACAAGAAAATTTGGGTGATTTGGAGGTGGTGGAAAAGGTCACGTATGTTCAAAAACTAGCTTATGTTAAAACACCGAATGGCCCCTCCAGAATGCGATGATTTTTTCGTCCACCTCCAAATCACCCCTATTTTGGCACAAATGATCTCTTGGACAAAAAAAGCTAGTTTTCCAAGGTTTTATATTTTTTGAATTTTTTATTAATTTATAATGCCTTCTAGACTGACTAGTCAAACCATCGGTCTATACCTCAAGGGGGCATTGTAAAATATTAATTTTCCAAATTTTCTTTCATAGCCATGTTTGGAGTCACCATGTACAACAAAATTTGGGTGATTTGGAGGTGGTGGAAAAAATCACGTATGTTCAAAGACTGGCTTAAGTTAGACCAAATGGCCCCTCCGGAATG
>NC_057811.1:32629412-32629776 GCF_018294505.1 Triticum aestivum | reverse complement strand
GTGGTGGAGAAAATCAGGTATGTTCAAAAACTGGCTGAAGTTATACCAAATGGCCCCTCCGGAATGCGATGATTTCTTCGACCACCTCAAATCACCCCTATTTTGGCACACATGATCTATTGCACAAACAAAGCTAGTTTTCCAAGGTTTTATATTTTTGAATTTTTTATTAATTTATAATGCCCTCTAGACTGACTGGTCAAACCATCGGTCTATACCTCAAGGGGGCATTGTAAATTATGAATTTTCGAAATTTTCTTTCATAGCCATGTTTGGCACATGTGGATCACCATGTAAAAGAAAATTTGGGTGATTTGGAGGTGGTGGAAAAAATCACGTATGTTCAAAAACTGGCTTAAGTTAA
>NC_057811.1:32628606-32629402 GCF_018294505.1 Triticum aestivum | reverse complement strand
AAAATTTGGGTGATTTGGAGGTGGTGGAAAAAATCACGTATGTTCAAAGACTGGCTTAAGTTAGACCAAATGGCCCCTCCGGAATGCGATGGTTTTTTCGACCACCTCCAAGTCACCCTTATTTTGGCACACATGATCTCTTGCACAAACAAAGCTAGTTTTCCAAGGTTTTATATTTTTTTGAAATTTTTATTAATTTATAATGCCCTCTAGACTGACTTGTCAAACCATCGGTCTATACCTCAAGGGGGCATTGTAAAGTATTAATTTTCCAAATTTTCTTTCATATCCATGTTTGGAACATCTGGGTCACCATGTACAACAAAATTTGGGTGATTTGGAGGTGGTGGAAAAAATCATGTATGTTCAAAAACTAGCTTAAGTTAGACCAAATGGCCCCTCCAGAATGCGATGATTTTTTCAACCACCTCCAAATCACCCCTATTTTGGCACACATGATCTCTTGGACAAAAAAAGCTAGTTTTCCAAGGTTTTATATTTTTTGAATTTTTTATTAATTTATAATGCCCTCTAGACTGACTGGTCAAACCATCGGTCTATACCTCAAGGGGGCATTGTAAAATATTAATTTTCCAAATTTTCTTTCATATCCATGTTTGGAGTCACCATGTACAACAAAATTTGGGTGATTTGGAGGTGGTGGAAAAAATCACGTATGTTCAAAAACTGGCTTAAGTTAAAACACCAAATGGCCCCTCCGGAATGCGATGATTTTTTCGCCACCTCCAAATCACTCCTATTTTGACACACATGATTTCTTGCACAAACAAAGCTA
>NC_057811.1:32627874-32628596 GCF_018294505.1 Triticum aestivum | reverse complement strand
ACGTATGTTCAAAAACTAGCTTAAGTTAAAAAGACCAAATGGCCCCTCCGGAATGCGATGATATTTTCGACCACCTCCAAATCACTCCTATTTTGGCACACATGATTTCTTGCATAAACAAAGCTAGTTTTCCAAGGTTTTACAATTTTTTTAATTTTCTATTAATTTATAATGCCCTCTAGACAGACTGGTCAAACCATCGGTCTATACCTCAAGGGGGCATTGTAAAGTATCAATTTTCCAAATTTTCTTTCATATCCATGTTTGGAACATGTGGGTCACCATGTACAACAAAATTTGGGTGATTTGGAGGTGGTGGAAAAAATCATGTATGTTCAAAAACTGGCTTAAGTTAAAAGACCAAATGGCCCCTCCGGAATGCGATGATTTTTTCGACCACCTCCAAATCACCCCTATTTAAGCACCCATGATTTATTGCACAAACAAAGCTAGTTTTCCATGGTTTTATAATTTTTTGAATTTTTTATCAATTTATAATGCCCTCTAGACTGACTGGTCAAACCATCGATTTATACCTCAAGGGGGCATTGTAAAGTATTAATTTTCCAAATTTTCTTTCATAGCCTTGTTTGGAACATGTGGGTCACCATGTACAAAAAAATTTGGGTGATTTTGCGGTGGTGGAAAAAATCACGTATGTTCAAAAACTGGCTTAAGTTAGACCAAACGGCCCCTCCGGAATGCGATGATATTTTCGACCA
>NC_057811.1:32625739-32627864 GCF_018294505.1 Triticum aestivum | reverse complement strand
AGAATGCGATGATTTTTTCAACCACCTCCAAATCACCCCTATTTTGGCACACATGATCTCTTGGACAAAAAAAGCTAGTTTTCCAAGGTTTTATATTTTTTGAATTTTTTATTAATTTATAATGCCCTCTAGACTGACTGGTCAAACCATCGGTCTATACCTCAAGGGGGCATTGTAAAATATTAATTTTCCAAATTTTCTTTCATATCCATGTTTGGAGTCACCATGTACAACAAAATTTGGGTGATTTGGAGGTGGTGGAAAAAATCACGTATGTTCAAAAACTGGCTTAAGTTAAAACACCAAATGGCCCCTCCGGAATGCGATGATTTTTTCGCCACCTCCAAATCACTCCTATTTTGACACACATGATTTCTTGCACAAACAAAGCTAGTTTTCCAAGGTTTTATAATTTGTTGAATTTTATATTAATTTATAATGCCCTCTAGACTCACTGGTCAAACCATCGGCCTATACATCAAGGGGGCATTGTAAATTATTAATTTTACAAATTTTCTTTCATAGCCATGTTTGGAGCATGTGGGTCACCATGTACAACAAAATTTGGGTGATTTGGAGGTGGTGGAAAAAATCACATATGTTCAAAAACTGGCTTAAGTTAGACCAAATGGCCCCTCCGGAATGCGATGATATTTTCGACCACCTCCAAGTCAACCCTATATTGGCACACATGATCTCTTGCACAAACAAAGCTAGTTTTCCAAGGTTTTATATTTTTTAATTTTTTATTAATTTATAATGCCCTCTAGACTGACTGGTCAAACCATCGGTATATACCTCAAGGGGGCATTGTAAAATATTAATTTTCCAAATTTTCTTTCATAGCCATGTTTGGAGTCACCATGTACAACACAAATTTGGGTGATTTGGAGGTGGTGGAAAAAATCACGTATGTTCAAAAACTAGCTTAAGTTAAAACACCAAATGGCCCCTCCAGAATGCGATGATTTTTTCGCCACCTCCAAATCACTCCAATTTTGACACACATGATTTCTTGTACAAACAAAGCTAGTTTTCCAAGGTTTTATAATTTTTTGAATTTTTTATTAATTTATAATGCCCTCTAGACTCACTGGTCAAACCATTGGTCTATACATCAAGGGGGCATTGTAAATTATTAATTTTAAAAATTTTCTTTCATAGCCATGTTTGGAACATGTGGGTCACCATGTACAACAAAATTTGGGTGATTTGGAGGTGGTGGAAAAAACCACATATGTTCAAAAACTGGCTTAAGTTAGACCAAATGGCCCCTCCGGAATGCGATGATATTTTCGACCACCTCCAAGTCACCCCTATATTGGCACACATGATCTCTTGCACAAACAAAGCTAGTTTTCCAAGGTTTTATATTTTTTGGATTTTTTATTAATTTATAATGCCCTCTAGACTGACTGGTCAAACCATCGGTCTATACCTCCAGGGGCATTGTAAAGTATTAATTTTCCAAATTTTCTTTCATAGCCATGTTTGGAACATGTGGGTCACCATGTACAACAAAATTTGGGTGATTTGGAGGTGGTGGAGAAAATCAGGTATGTTCAAAAACTGGCTTAAGTTTTCCAAGGTTTTATATTTTTTTGAACTTTTTATTAATTTATAATACCCTCTAGACTGACTGGTCAAACCATCGGTCTATACCTCAAGGGGGCATTGTAAAGTATTAATTTTCCAAAATTTCTTTCATAGCCATGTTTGGAACATCTGCACCATGTACAACAAAATTTGGGTGATTTGGAGGTGGTGGAGAAAATCAGGTATGTTCAAAAACTGGCTGAAGTTATACCAAATGGCCCCTCCGGAATGCGATGATTTCTTCGACCACCTCAAATCACCCCTATTTTGGCACACATGATCTATTGCACAAACAAAGCTAGTTTTCCAAGGTTTTATATTTTTGAATTTTTTATTAATTTATAATGCCCTCTAGACTGACTGGTCAAACCATCGGTCTATACCTCAAGGGGGCATTGTAAATTATGAATTTTCGAAATTTTCTTTCATAGCCATGTTTGGCACATGTGGATCACCATGTAAAAGAAAATTTGGGTGATTTGGAGGTGGTGGAAAAAATCACGTATGTTCAAAAACTGGCTTAAGTTAA
>NC_057811.1:32596045-32625726 GCF_018294505.1 Triticum aestivum | reverse complement strand
TTCCCCTCATTTCAGAAGCACTTAGTCTCGGGTTTGGGTTCAACCTTGGGTTTCTTCACTAGAGTAGCAACTGATTTGCCGTTTCATGAAGTATCCCTTCTTGCCCTTGCCCTTCTAGAAACTAGTGGTTTTACAAACCATCAACAATTGATGCTCCTTCTTGATTTCTACTTTCGCGGTGTCAAACATCGCGAGTTGCTCAAGGATCATCATGTCTATCCCTGATATGTTATAGTTCATCATGACGCTCTAATAGCTTGGTGGCAGTGACTATGGAGAACCATCACTATCTCATCTGGAAGATTAACTCCCACTCGATTCAAGTGATTGTAGTACTCAGACAATCTGAGCACATGCTCAATGATTGAGCTTTTCTCCCTTAGTTTGCAGGCTTAAGAAACTTGTCAGAGGTCTCATACCTCTTGACGTGGGCATTAGTCTGAAATCCCAATTTCAGTCTTTGGAACATCTCATATGTTCTGCGACGTTTCAAAACCGTCTTTGGTGCCACAATTTTAAACTGTTAGCATCACACACTGAACTATCACGTAGTCATCAAAACGTGTATGTCAGATGTTTCGTAACATCTACAGACGACGCTCGAGGTTCAGCACACCGAGCGGTGCATTAAGGACATAAGCCTTCTGTGCAGCAATGAGGACAATCCTCAGTTTACGGACCCAGTCCGCATAATTGCTACTATCAACTTTCAACTAAATTTTCTCTAGGAACATATCTTAGTAGAACTAAAGCGTAAGCTACGACATTATTTGCAAAGACCTTTTGACTATGTTCATGATAATTAAGTTCATCTGATTATTTAATGAACTCCCACTCAGATAGACATCCCTCTAGTCATCTAAGTGATACATGATCCGAATCGACTAGGCCGTGTCCGATCATCACGTGAGACGGACTAGTCATCATCGGTGAACATCTCCATGTTGATCGTATCTACTACACGACTCACCTTCGACCTTTCGGTCTCTTGTGTTCCGAGGCCATGTCTGTACATGCTAGGCTCGTCAAGTCAACCTAAGTGTTTCGCATGTGTTCCGAGGCCATGTCTGTACATGCTAGGCTCGTCAACACCCGTTGTATGCGAACGTTAGAATCTATCACACCCGATCATCACGTGGTGCTTCGAAACAACGAACCTTCGCAACGGTGCACAGTTAGGGGGAACACGTCTCTTGAAATTTTAGTGAGGGATCATGTTATTTATGCTACCGTTGTTCTAAGCAAATAAGATGTAAACATGACAAACATCACATGCAAATCATAAAGTGACATGATATGGCCAATATCATCTTGCGCCTTTGATCTCCATCTTCGAGGCGCGGCATGATCACCTTCGTCACCGGCATGACACCATGATCTCCATCATCGTGTCTTCATGAAGTTGTCTCACCAACTATTACTTCTACTACTATGGCTAACGGTTAGCAATAAAGTAAAGTAATTACATGGCATTTTTCAATGACACGCAGGTCATACAATAAATTAAGACAACTCCTATGGCTCCTGCCGGTTGTCATACTCATCGACATGCAAGTCGTGATTCCTATTACAAGAACATGACCAATCTCATACATCACATATATAATTCATCACATCCTTATGGCCATAGCACATCACATAGCATATCCTGCAAAAACAAGTTAGACGTCCTCTAATTGTTGTTGCATGTTTTACGTGGCTGCTATGGGTTTCTAGCAAGAACGTTTCTTACCTACGCAAAAGCCACAACGGTGATATGCCAATTGCTATTTACCCTTCATAAGGACCCTCTTCATCGAATCTGATCCGACTAAAGTGGGAGAGACAGACATCCGCTAGCCACCTTATGCATCAAGTGCATCTCAGTCGGTGGAACCTGTCTCACGTAAGAGTACGTGTAAGGTCGGTCCGGGCCGCTTTATCCCACAATGCCGCCGAATCAATATAAGACTAGTAACGGTAAGCAAATTGAACAAATCATCGTCCACAACTACTTTGTGTACTACTCGTGCATAGAATCTACGCATAAACCTGGCTCATGATGCCACTGTTGGGGAACGTAGCAGAAATTTAAAATTTTCTACGTATCACCAAGATCAATCTATGGAGTCATTTAGCAACGAGAGAGAGGGGAGTGCATCTACATACCCTTGTAGATCACGAGCGGAAGCGTTCAAGAGAACGGGGTTGATGGAGTCGTACTCGTCGTGGTGCTTCGAAACAACGAACCTTTGCAACGGTGTACAGTTACAGGGAACACGTCTCTTGAAATTTTAGTGAGGGATCATCTTACTTACTACCGTCGTTCTAAGCAAATAAGATGCATAACATGATAAACATCACATGCAATCAAATAGTGACATGATATGGCCAATATCATTTTGCTCCTTTGATCTCCATCTTCGGGGCACCATGATCATCTTTGTCACCGGCATGACACCATGATCTCCATCATCATGATCTCCATCATTGTGTCTTCATGAAGTTGTCACGCCAACGATTACTTCTACTTCTATGGCTAACGCGCTTAGCAATAAAGTAAAGTAATTTACATGGCGTTATTCAATGACACGCAGGTCATACAAAAAATAAGGACAACTCCTATGGCTCCTGCCGGTTGTCATACTCATCGACATGCAAGTCGTGATTCCTATTACAAGAATATGATCAATCTCATACATCACATATATCATTCATCACATCTTCTGGCCATATCACATCACATAGCACATGCTGCAAAAACAAGTTAGACGTCCTCTAATTGTTGTTGCAAGTTTTTACATGGCTTGTATGGGTTTCTATCAAGAACGTTTTCTTACCTACGTAAAACCACAACGTGATATGCCAATTTCTATTTACCCTTCATAAGGACCCTTTTCATCGAATCCGTTCCGACTAAAGTGGGAGAGACAGACACCCGCTAGCCACCTTATGCAACTAGTGCATGTTAGTCGGTGGAACCTGTCTCACGTAAGCGTACGTGTAAGGTCGGTCCGGGCCGCTTCATCCCACAATGCCGCCGAAACAAGATAAGACTAGTAGCGGCAAGAAGAATTGGCAACATCTACGCCCACAACTGCTTTGTGTTCTACTCGTGCATAGAAACTATGCATAGACCTAGCTCATGATGCCACTGTTGGAGAACGTAGCATAAATTCAAAATTTTCTACGCATCACCAAGATCAATCTATGGAGTAATCTAACAACGAGGGGAAGGGAGTGCATCTACATACCCTTGTAGATTGCGAGCGGAAGCGTTCAAGAGAACGGGGTTGATGGAGTCGTACTCGTCGTGATCCAAATCACCGATGATCCTAGCGCCGAACGGACGGCACCTCCGCGTTCAACACACGTACGGAGCGGGGACGTCTCCTCCTTCTTGATCCAGCAAGGGGGGAGGAGAAGTTGATGGAGATCTAGAAGCACGACGGCATGGTGGTGGAAGTAGCGGGATCCCGGCAGGGCTTCGCCAAGCGCAAGCGGGGAGGAAGAGGTGTCACGGGAGGGAGGGAGGCGCCAGGGCTTGGGTGCTGCTCCCATGCGCCTCCCCACTATATATAGGGGTGGAGGGGGCTGGTTTCTTGCCCTCCAAGTCCATTGGGGCGTTGGCAAAGGTGGGGGAAAGAAATCCCATCATTTCCCTTCCCCACCGATTGTTATCCCCCTTTTTTAAGGATCTTGATCTTATCCCTTCGGGATATGATCTTATTCCTTCTAAGGTGGGATCTTAGTGCGCCTTGACCAGGGGTGTGGGGCCTTGCCCCCACTACCCACGTTCATGTGGGTCCCCCCATGCAGGTGGGCCCCACTTCGGAACCTTCTAGAACCTTCCTGGTACAATACCGAAAAATTCCGAACATTTTCCGGTGGCCAAAATAGGACTTCCCATATATAAATCTTTACCTCCGGAACTCCTCGTGACGTCCGGGATCTCATCCGGGACTCCGAACAACTTTCGGTTAACCGCATACTAATATCTCTACAACTCTAGCGTCACCGAACCTTAAGTGTGTAGACCCTACGGGTTCGGGAGACATGCAGACATGACCGAGACGACTCTTCGGTCAATAACCAACAGCGGGATCTGGATACCCATGTTGGCTCCCACATGTTCCACGATGATCTCATCGGATGAACCACGATGTCGAGGATTCAATCAATCCCGTATACAATTCCCTTTGTCAATCGGTACGTTACTTGCCCGAGATTCGATCGTCGGTATCCCAATACCTTGTTCAATCTCGTTACCGGCAAGTCACTTTACTCGTACCGTAACGCATGATCCCGTGGCTAACTCCTTAGTCACATTGAGCTCATTATGATGATGCATTACCGAGTGGGCCCAGAGATACCTCTCCGTCATACGGAGTGACAAATCCCAGTCTCGATTCGTGCCAACCCAACAGACACTTTCGGAGATACCTGTAGTGCACCTTTATAGCCACCCAGTTACGTTGTGACGTTTGGTACACCCAAAGCATTCCTACGGTATCCGGGAGTTGCACAATCTCATGGTCTAAGGAAATAAGATACTTGACATTAGAAAAGCTCTAGCAAATGAACTACACGATCTTGTGCTATGCTTAGGATTGAGTCTTGTCCATCACATCATTCTCCTAATGATGTGATCACGTTATCAATGGCATCCAATGTCCATGGTCAGGAAACCATAACCATCTATTGATCAACGAGCTAGTCAACTAGAGGCTTACTAGGGACATGTTGTGGTATATGCATTCACACATGTATTACAGTTTCCAGTTAATACAATTATAGCATGAACAACAGACAATTATCATGAACAAGGAAATACAATAATAACCATTTTATTATTGCCTCTAGGGCATATTTCCAACTCACTTTGTGTGGCGCAAGACGGTTAGGTTTTCCCTCTATGCGGAAAAGATCGAAGATGGAGTTTCCGACGTTTTTATTTCCTTTGGTCGTAGGATATCCGTACTATTAAGAGGGAATCCACATCGGAAGGTATTGGGTGAATCCTTCACGTACACATTCTCTGCACCCACCATATACCCTCCGTTCGAGGAGAGAGAGGTTCCCCATCCTCTGTTCTGTGCAGTCCTGCTCTTGGCGGTTGTACCGTTGGCCGGTAGTTCCGGTCTTACCACCGCCCCTAGTACCGCTCAGGGGTGACTCCCTTCTGTACCGGGTGCGGTGGTAGACCGGTGGTGGAACGGTAGTTTCGGTTTTTCTTGATAAACCGGTACTACCGGTGTTCAGGGCGGTAGTACCGCCTCGGACCCCACCGCCCAGGAACTGCTTGCCCAGCGGTAGTTCCGGTCCAACCTCCGCTCCAACTACCGGGCTAAGGGGTTTACTTTCTGTATGTGGCCCGGTAGTTGAGCGGTGGTTGTGCGGTAGTTCCGGTTTGTTCCGATAAACCGGTACCACCGGGTGCGCCACCGGAAGTTCCGCTCCTTGCGTTTCTGCACATAACGGTTGGTTCTTGGGGGGCCTATTTAAGGAGGTGCTTCTCCTTCCTCCCACCTACCTCTTGCCTCTCTCTCTCCTCCATTACTGCCATTAAAGCTCTCTTGCCCGATCTCTCTCTCTAGCCACTCAAACTCGTTGATTTGCTAGGGATTGAAGGAGGAGACCTAGATCTACACTTCCACCAAAGGATATTTGATTCCCCCATACTTTCTTGTGTGGATTTTGTTACTCTTGGGTGCTTGGGCGCCCTAGACGGAAGAGGTCACTTCGGAGCCACATTCCATTGTGGTGAAGCTCCGGGGTTTCGTTGGGAGCCTCCAATTAAGTTGTGGAGAGAGCCTCAACCTTGTTTGTAAAGGTCCGGTTGCCGCCTTCAAGGGCACCAATAGTGGAATCACAGCATCTCGTATTGTGTGAGGGCGTGAGGAGAATACGGTGGCCCTAGTAGCTTCTTGGGGAGCATTGTGCCTCCACACCGCTCCAACGGATACGTACTTCCCCTCAAAAGGAAGGAACTTCAGTAACACATCCTCGTCTTCACCGGCTCCACTCTTGGTTATCTCGTGCCTTTACTTGTGCAAGCTTATTTGTGTTATATCCCTTGCTTGCTTGTGTGCTTGTTGTTGTTGCATCATATAGGTTGCTCACCTAGTTGCATATCTAGTCACCTACTTTGATGCAAAGTTTAATTTGGTAAAGAAAAGCTAAAAAATTGTTAGTTGCCTATTCACCCCCCCCCCCCCTCTAGTCAACTATATCGATCCTTTCAAAGATGGGTTAGCGGTTTGATGATGATGGCGGCCTCTGGAACGTGTGCATGTGGCGCACGCTTTAGGTTCGCTACACCGGTTGTAGGTTCTGATACGTTATGTGGATGTATCGGCGACGACACCGGTTTTAGATATGAGGAGTGGGAGTACTTCACATTATCGAGTTTGTAAGTGTGAGTGGTGGCTTCGGGTAACTTGATGTATGTTCTGATTAGATCTTTGTTGAATAATTAATAAAAATGGTTCTATGCATCGATTGATGCAGAGGGCGGGGGTCTTAACCTCCTTTTCCAACAAAAAAAAGTTGTGGGCATGCTCAAGATCGAGAGGTGTGAGTGTAATCATCTAATATTTACTATAGAGACATGAAGAAACCGATTTCCTCTCCGATAATTGTAAATAGTGCTTCTGATAAAAAATGCAGGTCGTTGTATAGAATTTTTCCAGTTAAACATTTTAGTTTGACGACCATAAAAATAATAATAGCGTCAACACCAACTAAATACTAGTGTTATACAAAGTTTAATAATAGGAAAATTCAGTGAGCGCGCCTATAAAGCAAAAGAAATACTTATAAGGTAGTATATGTTCTAAGGGGATGGGGGCTTGTGCTCGAGTGAAGTTAGAACATGCAAGTCCCAATTAGTAGCTAGCTTCGATCCCCGGTTAATTAAAAGTAGAGAGAAGTAGTGATGAGATTCCTTTTGGCTCTATTAGTGGTGGTCCTAAGCACAAGTTGCCAAGTAACACTACTAGAGTATTCACTGATCCACTACGTACTAACCAGGCCAATTACTAATCAAAGGTCGATGATCCTGCCTGTCATGGTCATGCATAGTTTGTTTATCTGATTAATACTGCTTGTTGGTTAATTTAGAGTAAGGTTTGCTTCTAAACTCGACACGCGTACTTGGTCATGCTAAAAGCGAACACAACTTGCTAGAACAACAACTCACCCATTCTTTCCTAAAAAAAAACAGCTTGCCCATTCTCCTTATAACACGTTCTAGAACAAGTAGACGACAACGTAATCCTAGTTGTCCACATGTATGGGTAAATGGAAGGAGAAAAATATGTTTTGGTCTCTCAATTATTGCCAAGGTTTAAATTAATTTCAATACGGGAACTTTTGGTCTCTCGATGGTGCCAAAACCATACTGCTTATTTTAAAAAGAATTCAAGGGAGTCCCCAAAATATAATTATGAATTCGGATGCTTGCTTAGGACTAGGAGGACTTGAACTTAGACGGTGGAATTATATACCTTCATCCCCAACTAAGTGAGCTAGCCTCTCCCTGTGAAAATAAAATGAGCTAGACTCTCACTTCTTAGAACCATCAAGATTTTGCTATTTTCCTATTTAAAAATCACGGGAAAATTGAGGTAATCAGAAATACATATATGAAAAGACAAAACGGCTGAAGTTTTTCTATTTTTATAAATTCAACTAAGTGAAAGAAAAAAGTGGGGAAACAAAGTTTTTCTATGTGTAAAAAAAATAGAATAGAAAAACCATGAAAGTAGAACTTTACAAAACACAAAGAAAATAAAGAAAGAAAATAAAATGAGAAAAATTCAGGGGAAATAGAAAAATAACTAATAATTAGGTGAAATTGTGAGTATGCATGGTTTTCTTGAATACTTTTATTGTGTTCCATTGTTTTCTTGAATATTGTTGCCAAGCTCCAATCTTTTCCAGAGTATTTATAATTATTGTTCATTTTACATTCCTAGGATCATTAGTAATTTAACTAGATATGTGACTGCTTAACTTTTAGATATTCATCTGTGGATTTGATTGATATTTTTGTTCTCATTTTGCAGCGGTTGAAACCGCGCCGTGTCACCATAAAAGCAATTGTGTGGATCTCCAGGACAAATATAGACGGTTTTGAAACTCAAGAGACCAACTTTGAACTAAGTAGAGTTTCCTTTTTCCTCGCAAAAAAAGTAGAGTTTCCTTTTATTTTGCCGATAGTTGAGGAAGTGCATTTCTTATTTTGTTTGCTTTTGGATGAGGGAGGATTTAATTAGTAAATAATTGCCTCATCGCAAGCTCAAGTAAATGGTGGGAACATCATTTTTATTTGTACAAGAAAAAAAAGTTCAGAGTTATTTTTCTTTCTTTCTCAGGGGCAGGGCAGGGGACACTGGGACATTTTTTTTTTAGGGTTAGACATTTTTTTTAAAGATCAGGCAGGGGATAGCCAGAAATGTACTTGGAAGCCCATTCGACAAAGTAGGCCTTCAACCATAGGAATAGATAGGCCCATATACCATTCCTAAAAAAGAGATAGGCCCATACTCTCACGGGTGTTCGGCCAGTCGGCCGGCCGGTTGAATGCTGCCTCCGGCGATCGCCGGCGTCCGAGCCTCAGATGTCGCCGACCGTTGATTGGAGACGAAATGCCTCGCCTGCCAGCACTATGTGATCCGGCCGCAGTGCAGGCGTGCAGGTCAGCCTACCTCTACTCTGAATCCAAGTACCATCCACCACGAACTCAACCTGTTCGATGGAATGCCTCCTAATCCACAAAAACCATGGCCGCCATTTTGGTAATTAGGGCGTGCATACCACATCTCCTAGTTAATTCTATCATAATCAGAGACTTCTCTTCTGCTTTCTGACTCTGTCACACACCTACGAACCGCCAGTCGGTGGCATGGCCACAGGCAGTTTGGCGTCTGTCTCATGATACTGAATCAGATCTTAACTTCCATTCCACGTATTGGTTTGGAATGTGTGAAATGAACTTGACAGAAGTAGCTTGGTTAGCTCCACCATCATTGTTATGTTTTGCTTTGCTGTTTCCTGTCCTCCCAGTTTCGTATGTTTTCCAGCCAGTTGATGCTGCTTCTTTTTCGATCCCAGTTATGTCATCCCTATCGTTTGGACACCCAATCGACAAACTAAAATGTTAATTTTGATTCCCTAAGCATGAAACTTCTTTCTCGGTTGAACTAAACCAAATGTCTGGCTTGTAGGCAATGAATTAATGATCAAAGGAGAGAAAAATATAGCTTGGCCAAGTCACGACAGCTAAAAAATCACGATGAGGCATTTCAGCATACTTCAATGATGGTTAGTAAAAACCATGACTTCTACACCCTGCTTGATTCAGCATTTTAGTACAGGCTGCTCATGGAACATTCTACAACGGCTATCCATGGCTTATAATCTGACGGACTGCACATTACAAAAGAGAACTGCTGGTAGTTTTGCAGTTACCAAACACATGATGTGACACCTAGTTGACATGCAAAGGCAACCGATTAGAGGCCCTCAGTGCCAATAATTCCCATTCTCTTGCAGATATTCTTGGATATCGACGGGAAACATGGTGCTACTGTGGATACCCTCATCGTTAAACGGGGCTGTATAGTCAGGTGTGTATACATGTGACATGCTGTAATCCTGAGAAGATTGCATGGAAGTACAGGTCATAAGGTCATTGCCGAAGTAGCTTTCGCCCTCACTCTTTACAGCGGGGCATAATTCTGCTGGCCGTGGCATCCTAGCTTCCCCTTTCTGGTAAGCCATAACCTTGGCCTTAATACTATCTTCTTCAGGGCTTGATACGGAATAAGTATACTCTTGTGGTGCCTGAGCCTTTAGTGACTCCAACCGTGCTTGCAGATTCACAACCTAAGAGAACATTGCATGACATCAGTTTTGAGTTATTACTGTCCATCCAATTAGCAGTTCACCAAATAAAAATTCAGAAAGCAACAGAATTGTTGTTGAAGTCGGTGTGAGTGCAACAGTAATGCAGAACTGACTAACCTGCTGCTGCAGAGCAAATATGTGCGCGACGCAACCATATACAGGATCATGTAGCCTGGCCTGTGCCTCGTAGGAGATGGTGGCTGCAGCCTCGCGGCGGTCGATTGACGGGAGGCCCGTGAGGAGCTTTGAGACATTGCTTGCACCAAAGACCTTATGGATGGCGGCAAAATGTGCAGCCCCTTGCTCATGGCAGAAGTGTGGGGCGAAGACACACCCATTCACGCACTTCCTCCGAAGGAACTTGCATGCGCCGCATGGAGAGGGAAACCCTGTCATTGCTCCTGCTACCTGATCGATGCTGGTGGTGTATTCTTGTTCCTTGCAGCTTGCAAAGTGAATCATCAATCCTTCCCACTTATAAAGGCTACTCTAGCACTAGCAGTGGGGTACATGCCGGGGATGGCTTAGTTTGTTGAATAATTAATCGGACACGGTCTCCCTAATGGCCTGCAGATTCCATTATCCAAAAGCCAGGTTCCCAGTTCTATACCAACTTGACATTCCTTTCAGAAGGACGCAAGCGACAAAGGAGGCAACAATAAACCGACTCATTTGTGTTTGCTTGAGAGACTTTTTTTTACTATTGGTTGTTGGGTGAGTTTATGAGGGGTTCAACTTTTCCTTTCTTTTTAACATGTCTGACAAACTTAGTACTACCCTTACGGGCGACTAAATGTCATAACTTCAGGAATCAGTCAATGAATTAAAAGGCACTGAGAGAAAGGTTGAGCTTGGGGAAAGCTGGTAGAATGAACCAAAGAAAATAACTGCTGTTCAACATATGTACACTCATACTCAATCCCATGTCAAGTTGCTCACCACGTAATGTTGTGAGATGATTATGCGACTATGTTCATTTAATCCAATGTGTCAAACCGCTGATGATGCACATACTACTCTGTTAGACAACCTAAGTATACCCTTCTAACTATACTTTTCCTCTGTTTTTTCTGCCTGAGACTTTTATAGTTGTAATGCAGATTATTTAACACTTTGATCATTTTTGTGTATATCAAGAGTGTGCCCTTTCTCCTTACTTATTCATTGATTTATTGGCGATCCACTTGTACCTTTTTTATAGGCATTTTCCCTGCATCTATGCTATTGGTCCTGGCAAACCCGTCGGTATTTACAACAGGATTTTATTTGTATCACTCGATATATAGAAATCAAGCTAATTGCCCAGAACTGACCATGCATTGTTTTTGGTTCTTCTTGAGTAGTCATAACCTATAAATTGTACTTCAACCATACTTGGTCACCCAAGTGCATCTTTTCTTCTAAAAAGAAATAATATTAAAAGAGTAGAAGTGGCATTTGACAACCACAAAGGTGTTGCTTTCCAGAGTGTAGAAAGGAAAAGGTGTGGAGTAGTAGTCACTAGTTGCTTTTAGTGACTCCCAACAAAGATGCATTTGTAGTCTCTCACTCTGACACACTACAAAATACAACTGACGATGATGCGGTGTTCCTAATGACATTTTCGGTTTTGACTCTGTATGATTCTACATTTGTACTGGTTCGATTGGTTTCATATAATATCAAGTCAAAGAAATAATAATCTTGCTCATCTCGTATGTTGTATGTACATAGGTGCCCTGAGTTTTTTCCTTAAGAATGAGATGATTGATCAAAGGACTTAATTCGTAAACATGCTCTCGCAGCTAATTAAGTTCACCAGGCCTCCACCCAACCGAGTGAAGTGGATAGTAGGTCCAGAAAAGTGGAGGCAGCCTTACAGAGCTCAGTGTGTGATCATTGTAAAGTAAGTGTTTTCTGGTTTTTGGTGCCTTTGTTAATAGCTGCCATGCTTATGGTATAGTATATGATTAGCACCTGCTTAATAGAGAATTTTCGGTAAAGCAAAATATATGACTGCATTCTACGCTTTCCAGTTTCCACTGAATTTGGGAGTCCCAGCTGCTAATGGACGGTAGATAAGTGCTCTGTTTCATTGATTACTGATGCAGGTTTAGTTTTTTCTTTTGAATGCAGGTTTAGTTAGAGCAAGTGCAAACCTCTTGCAACCAGGTACACATCCTTGATGTCGATCCTTCCTGCTTGCGCAAATCTACTGTTTGCGTAGATACATTATATTTTTCGGCATATTACACATGAACAAAAAAAGAGCACTTGCACTTTATTACACTTTACAAAATGCTTGTTTACCACTTCTTTCAAAGTTGCTGTATCACTTTCCCGGCAAATAAAATTTGTTCTTATTTGTTTTAGCTAATGACAAATAGTGTTTTTATTTCATTTTTTCTCGTCCAATCAATTTCTAAAGGAAAACCATGGCCTCTCAGTGTCAGTGGAATGGGCTGGGATACTGAACGGGCTGATAAAGTGTGGCTGAGATGGGCCGCTATTGGGATAAGGAGAGTGGTTTTTCAACTCCCGGGTGCCCTCCATGAACAGTAAATAAAAAAATAGAAAAAATCTAAAATTTCATGACATCAAATATTCTCAAATTTTGTACGTTCTTGCAAGCTTTCATGCCTAAAAAACATTCGAGGAGCTCTACACAAGAAAATGATTTCACTGCTCAGAGTTTTGAGGACTTTTGAGAACTGATTTTGTTTCTCATGTGTAGAGCTCATCAGATGATATTTCTTGACAAGAATGAACAAGCACCTAAAACATGTGAACATGTTCGTTGTCACAAAGTTTCAGATTTTTTTTGTTTTAATTTAATGTTCATGAGGGTGTAGGGAGTAGGTGTAGGGACACCCGGGAGATAGCACACCTTTCTTCTAGTACATATATGTTTGACCGGTGGTATTGCTTGCTCTGCAGGTATCTAAAGTTACATTCCAGTGGCTGAGATGCAGAGAGTTGTTGGGTGTAGTTTCTTCCATTTGTATGCTCGCTGTGGAGATGGATCCTCTATGTAGCATGCACTGTCAGCTATGTAGTGCACTTGTAGGAATTAATCACTTTTTTGCTAAATTCATCCGCCGATTGATCTTGCTAGCACTTTAGTGTGTGCTCATGCTGTATCAGCATTTAGAAGCTCAGTTCTGACCAATGAACGTTGAATGAATCCCATCAGAAGTCTGGCCTGGGAGTTGGGAAGAAGTTCCTGTAAGCTGAACCGAATTGCACCTGCCTTAGCCCTGGTTCTATTTGCTACTGCTTACATACATGGCTGGGTTTCGGCGCTTCTTTGCCTTCTTTGATGAGAAATAAAATGGCTTGCTTGTTCCTGCCGGAGAGGAAAAAAAAAATCAAACCGTCGCATTTGCTGTTGCTTCTGAAGAAATGATTTGGTTCTTCTTATCAGGACAGGGATAGGTAAAACAATATTACCCTTGATTTGCCTCTGTACATCAATTACCGCCTTTGCTTTTAAGTTTCAGTAGCAGTGCTACTTTGCTTGTGGGACGTTTTTTCCTCCTTTCTCTGAGGTGTGGCGAAGGTTTCCATGGCTTGGGTAACATTTGAATTTTAGCTCGTCTATGAGTTAATTTGAGAATATTTGTTTTCACTTCTTCCTTGCAAATTAAAAAGGCAAATAAATTTTGGTAGTCATCATTGAATAGGTGTTGGCCAAATCAAATTAAGACCGATTAAAATTACTATTGATACGCCTCTACATTTAGTAGTATAGATGACATGACAGACACAGAAACTCATTTTATTGGTTGCTGCCACAATCACAGCAGTTCAACATCGTATATATACGATCCCATGATCTACAAGCTAGCTCTTAAAATCCTTTTCTCCTCTAGAGCAGCTTGGAAGCTAATTATGGGCCTTGTGGCTCCATATCTTCATCTTGTTGCAGTTCTGCACGCAGACGTCGGCGTCAGCTGCATCTGCAAAATAGCAACGCAAGAACAGAAATCCTCAGAACAGATTCAACTCATCAAGAAGAAGAAGAAGAAGAATGCGATCAAGGACTCAAGGTGGTCTACTGTCTTACCGGCTGGCGCCTCTGAAAAGTCACAGATGTGTATCTTGCAGGCCATCCTGCACGTGGCGGCGGCAGAGCCGACGCCGTCGCCGGCCTGGTTGGTGTTGGGGCTGCACTTGTTGGCGCAGAATGGGATGCAGAGCCAGCGCGGCACGCCGGGGCTCCTGCACCCAGGGTAGCAGTCGTTGAAGCACTTGCAGAAGTCGGACATGGCGGCCACCTGCTGCCGCTGCCCGGACGGCAGCACGAGGAGGAACATGATGCACAGGGCGGCAATGGCTGCCGCTCTCTTCTTCACCTCCATCTCTTTCTTGGGGACCAACGTACGATGCTTCTTAAGGATCAATAGGAGAAGGAAGGAAGGGGACTGCTGTTGGGGGTGACTCTGCTAGTCAGTTTTGGGGTTCTTCTTATAGGGGGGAGGGGGCACTGGAGCTCCGAGGGCAAAACTGACATTTGGCCCAGATAATTCGTAAGTTAGCCGAGCATAGTATTTCGCTATTTCCATGGCAAATCAAATGACTATGGTTTCATAGCGCCGTGTCACGGCTCGATTGTGTGGCGTGTTTCGGCGAATGGGTGATGGCCAGGTGGAGTGTCCTCTGTAGTCAGTTTTGCCATGGTATTCATTTTCTGAACAAAATATCAATCACTGTGAGAATAACCTCAGATCTTAAACTGATTAGACAAGCCCTTATGAGGCTGTTTGTGTTGATGTAGAAAGAAAACCGGATGCAGTTTTTGATGCATTGCTGTTTTTATATAATAGTGGAGGTTATCCTATGTTTGGTAATATCTCTTTAGCTGTATACAGCTGTGCGTGAGAGGAATCAGATTTCATTGACATGGCAGCAGGAAAATACTTCCAACCAGTTTATAAGCTTCTGCCTTTTGGATGTAATAATTCCAGTGTAACACAGACAAGCCAGAAAAAAAAATTCTTCTAGTTACATGCGGCAAATTATCTGTTCATTCTTTTACACAGGCAAGCACCATCTGAAAACCTTGCAGATGTTACAAACCCTTGTGAATTCATGCCGCAAATCATCTACTGAAGTATCCACTATGCGGAAAATCAGTCTACTTTGGTGCTACATGCAATTGTGTCTATGCTGATAGGCGCAGTTATGGATGCTGTGTCTACTGTTAGGAATAAGCAACTTGTATTCCCATGAGGCCATAGGCAGGTGTGGAACATATGCAGAAAACCCCTTATACAACGGGATAAATACAAAGGGGTACATGACCTATATTATAACTCTAACACCCCCCCTCAAACTCATGGTGGAGGAACAACACTGAGTTTGGAGAGATAAAAGCCATGTTGTGCTCTAGTCTGGGCCTTCGTCAGGAAATCCGCCAACTGTAACTCGGAAGGCACATACTGAAGAGCAATAACCTGATCCTGCACAGCAGCGCGCACATAGAAAGCATCAACACCAATATGCTTGGTGAGCTCATGCTTCACAGGATCGCGCGCAATGCTAATAGCACCTGTACTGTCAGATAAGAGCAGAGTCGGTGTAGTGACAGAAACACCAAAATCCTGAAGTAACCACCGTAACCAAGTCACCTCTGCCGTCAAAACAGCCATGGCTCGCAACTCAGCCTCAGCACTCGAACGGGAAACTGCAATCTGTTTCTTCGTCTTCCAGGCAATGAGAGAACCGCCAAGAAAAACACAGTAAGCAGAAAGTGAACGGCGATCAGAAGGATCACTAGCCCACGTAGCATCCGCATAGGCCAGAAGCTGTAAAGAACTGGAGCTAGGAAAGAATAGACGGTGAGAGATCGTGCCCCGAAGATATTGGAGAACACGAAGGAGATGACTATAGTGAACCGATGTGGGAGCAGAGACAAACTGACTCAGAATATGAACCGCATAAGAGATGTCCGGACGAGTGACAGCGAGATAAACAAGACTGCCAACAAGATGACGATAACACGTCGGGTCAGGGAGAGGATCACCATAAGTAGCACGGAGGTGAACATTGAGCTTCATAGGAGTCTCAACAATGCGCTCGTCAGTAAGAGCAGCACGAGCAAGAAGATCCTGGATATACTTTTCCTGGGATATAAAAAAGCCATGAGAGGTAGAAGAGACTTCAATCCTAAGAAAGTAGCGAAGAGGTCCAAGATCAGGCATAAGAAACTGCTCACTAAGACGGGCCTTTACAAAGGCAATATACTCAGGGTCATCCCCAGTGATGACCATATCATCAACATAGAGAAGAAGAAGAGTCCGGCCACGAGGAGAAAGGTGAATAAACAATGCTGGATCATGAGCACTTGCTAAAAAACCAGCAGTAGTGACCACAGAGGCAAAACGCTCAAACCAGGCGCGAGGGGCTTGCTTAAGGCCATAGAGAGAGCGACGAAGACGACACACCATGCCATCAGGAACAGAATACCCAGGTGGTGGCTGCATGTACACCTCCTCACGCAGCTCACCATTAAGAAAGGCATTCTTAACATCAAGCTGAGATATAGACCAGTGGCGTGCAGAGGCAACGGCAAGAAGTGTACGAATAGTGGTCATATGGGCCACAGGAGCAAAAGTCTCGTCATAATCACGACCATGCTCCTACTGAAAAGCACGAGCCACGAGACGAGCTTTGTGACGCTCAAGAGAACCATCGGAGCGAGTCTTAACCTTGTAGACCCACTTACAAGTGATGGGACGGACTCCGGGAGGAAGAGAAACAAGATCCCAGGTACCAGTGCGTTCAAGAGCAGCAATCTCCTCTGCCATCGCAAACTGCCATTTAGGATGAACAACAGCCTGACGGTAAGAAGTCGGCTCAAGAACAGCAGCACCAGCGGTGGGAAATCCAAAGCGATCAATAGGCGGACGAGGACGAGAACGCAAGCCATAAGTAGGCTGAGAGGAAGAGGACGACTCATCCAAGGAAGCATCCACAGGTCGTGAACGATGAGTGTAATGCTGAGGCAAAGATGGAATAAGAGAAGGAGGAATCGCCAAGGTAGAATCGGGGGGTGGCGATGAAGAAGTCACCGGAGATGAAGGTGTCGAATCCAGTGACATGCTAGGTGAGGAGACCGGGGAAGATGGTGGCGGCGAATCGACGAGGGGTGGAGAAGCAGAGGGAGTGGAACGAATAGGCACAGGCGCGACGGGGGTGATAGGTGAGTCAGGAAAAGTGAGGAAAGAGATATCCTCCATTGAAAAAGACGAGGAAGATGGGCGTGGGTAGAAAGGACGAGACTCATCAAAAGTCACGTCTCGAGAGATACGCATCCGACGACCGATAGGATCCCAACAACGATAGCCCTTATGCTCATCACTGTAGCCTAAGAAGACACACTCAACAGACTGAGCGGTCAGTTTGGTGCGTTCACGAGGGGCAAGAAGAACATAGCAAACACAACCAAACAAGCGAAGCATCGAATAATCGGGAGAACGATCAAAAAGACGCTCAAAAGGAACACCACCCTGCAAAGCAGCGGACGGCTGAAGGTTGATGAGAGAGGCGGAAGTGGAGATAGCCTCGGCCCAAAAATGAGGCGGAAGAGAGGCGGCGATCATCATAGCACGAGCCGTCTCAAGAAGGTGACAATGCTTGCGCTCAGACACGCCATTCTGAGCATGAGCACCAGGACAAGAGAACTGGGCAAGAGTACCCTGCTCAGCAAGAACACCACGCAACATCTTAGAGATATACTCACCAGCGGAGTCAGCACAAAAAACACGAATGGGTGAAGAGAACTGAGTATGAACCATGGCAGCAAAACGCTTATAAATAGACAACACCTCACTACGTGAAGTCATTAAATAAAGCCATGTGTAACGAGAAAAATCATCGCTGAAAATAATATAGTATTTATGACCACCTTTCGAAGCGAAAGGAGCCGGACCCCATACATCAGAATGGACTAAATCGAAAGGACGCTTAGACACTAACTCACTATGTGAATATGGTAACTGAATCTGCTTGCCAAGACGACAACCCTGACACTCTAAAGAGACATCTCCTGAGACAGACCCCAGAAGACCTCGACGAACTAAAGACGATAACCGAGAACCACACAGATGACCAAGTTGATGATGCCACTGCTTGAAGGAACCACTAACAGAGGCGACAGCAGCGGAGGGACTGGCGATGGTGGTGGCAGCGGAAGGAACATGAAGCCAGTCCAACTCCCAAAGACCCTGAGAATCAAGGCGGCGAGGGCCAGCCCCAACCAGAGTGTGCGTGCGACGATCCTGGACAGAACAAGAGTCAACATCAAGGATGACACGACAACCAGAATCAGTAAGTTGACCAGCAGAAAACAGATTCATGGTAAGTTGAGGAACATGAGCAACATCAGGAACAGAATAAGGAGTGGAAAGATGGCCTCTACTAGCAACAGAAAGTGGAGTACCATCAGCAGTGAAGACATGAACAGGAGAATCCAGCGATCGAAGAGAGGACAAAGCGGAAGAATGAGAAGACATATGAAAAGAAGCTCCAGAGTCCAGAACCCATGGGGATGTACCTGACTGTGTAGAGGGCAGGTGCTCAGTGCGGGAAGCATCAGTCACAGAACCAGCAGTACCCGTCGAGGAAGAACCTGAAGCCGCGAGCAGACGCTTAAGTCTCAGAATATCCTGCTCAGTCAAAGCAATGGCTGAAGCTGGCGAGGGAGATGACGAAGTCCCTGAGGAGGATGATCGCGCCTTGCGCAGGTGTTTCCGCTTTGTGTAGCACTGGAACTCAATATGACCATCATTGTTGCAGTAGTCACAGTGTGGACGAGGGCGACCTGAGCCTCCAGAAGGAGTGGGCAAGAGCGGCGGAGCACTCGAGCGAGAATAGGGCGGTGCAGCAGGTGGAGTGGAAGAAGCCCGAGTAGCGAGCACAGAGGGAACCTCCAGCAAACCAGCACCACGTAGGCGAGTCTCCTCAGCACGAATCTCTGAAAGCGCCTCCATGAGAGAAATACGGCCACGAGCAAACAACTGAGCACGCCGGGGCTCAAACTCCTTACGGAGCCGAGACAGGAACTCGTAGACGCGATGAAACTCCAAATCGGCCTGGACAGCCTGGCAGTAGGGGCAAGTACGACAACCAGCACTGCGGAGAGAATCAAGCTGGCGCCAGATAGCAGAACTCTGTGCATAAAATTCATCAACAGTAGAGTCACCCTGCTGAAGAGCATGCTCCTGACGAACCACAGAAAGGTATAAGGAATCACCAGAGGGCTCATAGCGCTGACGAAGACAGGTCCATATTTGGAAGACAGTAGGAAGACCCAGAAACTCAGAAGCAAACTGAGGCAGAACAATAGCAGTGAGAACAGCTACAGCACGAGCATCATCATCAAGCCACTGGGTGTAAACAGACAAAGCACCATGATACGTCTGAAGGGCCTCCTCATAAGCCAAAACCCTCTCATCATAGGCACGATCAGCAGCCTCATCAGCAATCTTAGCCGCATCCTTGGCGGCCTGATTAGCATCCATAGGAAGAACCAGTGGAGTCGGCGGAGTAGGGGCCACCGGAGGAACCGGACGTGGCGGGCAGCAGACCTCGCCAGAAAGAACACCCCAGAGACGGATGCCACGCATGTGAATGCGCATGAAGCCAGCGAACTCGGTGTAGTTAGTACCATCGAAGATCACCGGACAGCGAGGGACAACAACATAGCCCGATGCAGCAGACATTTTTTTAGGAGAGACCCGAAATCAGCAGAGCACCGGACGGCAGGCGGAAGACTACGAGCACCGGACGGCAGGCAGAAGACCACGAGCACGCGGGAGACCGGCGCTGGCGGCTGTGACGTGCGGAAGACCACGAGCACCGGACGGCAGGCGGAAGACCACGAGCAGGCGGGAGACAGGCGGGAGACCACGAGCAGGCGGGAGACAGGCGGGAGACCACGAGCAGCGCCCGGCGCGTGTTGAGCGACGAGCAGGCAGGAGACCGGAGCAGCGCCCGGCGCGTGTTGAGCGACGAGCAGGCGGGAGACCGGAGCAGCGCCCGGCGCGTGTTGAGCGTCCAGAAGGAGCAGCGCTTCAGGCCGGGGCAGCGGATTGGAGCAGCGGTGGCCGTCACGACGGGATCGAGCACGAGTTGCGGCGTGCGAAAAGAAACCCTAGGGCTCTGATACCATGTTAGGAATAACCAACTTGTATTCCCATGAGGCCATAGGCCGATATATATACATGTACAGGTATGGAACATATGCAGAAAACCCCTTATACAACGGGATAAATACAAAGGGGTACATGACCTATATTATAACTCTAACATCTACCAGTTTAAGATCTGATGTTATTATCATAGTGATTTTTTGCGTGTTTTTTTGGGGTGGGGGGTTGAATTTGTACCTCGATATTTAGAAGCACATTTCTGACTAATGAATGTTGAATCCCATGAAGTAGTCTGACCTGGGAGTTTAGGAAGAAGCTTCTGCAAGTTGAACTGAATTGTTCCTGCATTAGCCCGGTGCTATTTTCTACTGCATAAATGGCTGGCGATTCAACAAGAGCCGGGTTCCCATGCTACTTTTCCTTCTATTTTGAGATGCTGTGAAGCCATGTATGTTGGATCAGCTGCCCAAATTTTGGATTCTTTTATGAGTTGGCTAACATTTAAAACATTTTATGAGCTAGGCTTTTTTCTGCCGGATTATGAGCTAGCTTGTGAAGAACATAAAATTGCTCACTTGTTCCTGGCAAGAAAAGAAAAATCAAAGGCTCAAATTGCTTCTGAAGAAATGATTTGGTTATTCTTATGAGGACATGGAGAGGCAAACCAAAGGCAAATCCTTATTATCCTTGATTTGCCTCTACACATGATAGCTGCCTTTGGTTTTAAAGTTTCAGCAGGAATGCCACTTTGTTTCTGGGAGGTGTTATTTTTCCCTCCTTTGCTTCGATGGCTTGGCTAACATTTGAATTTCTACTCATCTATGAGATAATTTATAAGGAAACCAAAGTCGCACACAATGGACAAAAACATTTGGTTGTTATGATCCAGTCATGGAAATGCCAAATCAACTTTATATTGTGTAGTATATATGCCTTAAATATCCAGATATTTATTTTATTGGTTGCTGCTACAATCACAGAGAGGTTCAACATCATACATATATGGCTACAATCCCATGATCGATCAACAAGCCCTTCAGATATCTTTTTACTTCTCCTAAAACGTAACAGCTTAATTGTGGGCCTTAATTCTGGCTCCATTTCTTGTTGCAGTTTTCCTCGCAGCTGGCCGCATCAGCTGCATCTGCAAAATCATGAGAACAGAAGAAGAAATCATGAGAACAGAAGCAGATATGACACTTGTCAGAAGAAAAGGAAACACAGGCTCGACGGAGCAAATGCAATGTGATCAAGACGGTCCGACCGTCGTCTTACCGGCGGGCGCCGCTGACCAGCCGCAGATTTTGATGTTCAGCTTGTTGCAGGCCATCCTGCACATGGCGTCGCCGCTGACGGCGGCCTGGTTGGGGCTGCACTTGTTGGCGCAGAACAGTTGGCAGAGGAAGCGCGGCACGTGGTCGTTCGTGCACCCAGGGAAGCAGTCGTCGAAGCACTTGCAGAACTTGGACTTGGCGGCCACCTCCCCGGGCAGCAGCACCAGGAGGAGGAGCACGCACAGCGCGGCAATGGTGGGCGGCCTCGACCTCTTCGCCTCCATCTCCCTCCTCGTGCAAGCTACTGCCTCTTCTTCTTTGGAATCAAGGGAAGGGAAAGGAGGAGAGAACTGATGAGGTGAGAGTGTGAGACTTTGTGTGGCATTGTGGGTGCTTATATGGGCACCGGAGTGGCCCGGATGACAATGTTTTGTACGAGTAGTATTTTGCCATTTCCTGGTAAGTCTAATGGGCACGATTTCCCTAGCACCGCCTCCGGGTCATGCGGCGTGTTTTCAGCGAATGGATGAAGGCCAGCTGGAGTGTGTCCCGTAGCCAGTTTTGCCATGGTACTCATTTTCTCAAAATAATATTCCCTCCGATCCACTAAAACCACGACACTTATTATGGATCGGAGGGAATATCACTCACCATGAGACTAACCTTGGACCTAAAAATGGTTAGAGACAAGGGAATGTTGCTCATCTCTGTTTTCGTAGGCAAGCCACTGTGAATCTGCCTGTGTTGATGTAGAAAGGAAACAGAATTCAGTTCTGATACAATGCTGTTTCTATATACCAGTTTGAGTGAAGAACTGAACATTCGGTACTACTATCTCCTGGTAAATCAAATGGGCACGATTTCCCTAGCATCGCCGCCGGGTTATGCCGCGGCGTATTTTCGGCGAATGGATGTAGGCGAGGTGGAGTACGTGTGTCCTCTAGTCGGTTTTGCCATTGTATTCATTCCTGAAGATGATATCACTGATCATCCACTATGAATATAACCATGTTGGACCTCAAAAATGATTAGAGACAAGGCAATACTGTTCATCTCTGTATAAGTAGGCAAGCCACTATGAGTCTGCCTTTGTCGATGTAGAAAGGAAACAGAATGCAGTTCTGATCCAGTTCTGTTTATATACCAGTCGAGTGAACAACTGTACATTACTCTACTAGTATCTCTTTAGCTGTACAGCTACGCGTGAGAGAGAAAATACTTCATTGGCATGACAGCAAGTAAATACTTCCAGGCAGTTTACAAGCTTCTGAATGCTATTCCAGTCGGATAGTTGGTGCCAGAATAAAATGATCTACTCTCATCTTGGCAGGCTAAATTTGTTCAGATAAGTAAATCATGATCACTTACGTATGGTGGCCGTGATTTTTCAGTAGTAGTATACTTTATTTGTCTTCCAGTGTTGTGTAGAACAATACAAACTTAAACGATAGCTCAGGATGACGACTCCTTTCTGACCAGCTAATAGTCTGATTGTGCATATTTTTCCTTTTTATACGATATTAATGAGTATATGCTGTTCTGGAAATATTCAGTAAATTGGACAGTAGGCGTGTTCTATATACTATCTATTAGGGTGTGTGTTTCTCAAAACTGAGTTGTATTTCTGAATTTACAGTTGTAAGTTTATTTAAATATGTCCCTAATGTCTCCTTGTTTAGTTTTGAGCTTTTCCCTGAAATGTCATTGTGTCATGCGCCTTCATTAAATCATGTGCTAGCTACTGTCATTGCTTTGCCTATGTTCCTTTATGTCCCTTATTTTGCGTGTTTTTTGTTGTTAACTTCGCACCTCAATATTTAGAAGCACTGTTCTGAATAATGAATGTTGAATCCCATCGGTAGTCTCTCAGTCTGATGTTAGCTAGGAATGTTGGGAAGAAGTTCGTGTGAGTTGAACTGAATTTGCACTTGCCTTATCCTGGTATTATTTGCTACTGCATATATGGCTGGCGATTCAACAACTAGCTCTAACATATGGTTCCAGTGCTACTTTTCATTCTTTTTTTAAGATGTTATGAAGCCTTGGGTGTTGTATCAGTTGCCTAAATTTTTCCCATCTCTGGGTTAAGTTAAGGGGGAAATGGTCGCACTTTTTTGTCGCAAAAAAGACAAAAAAGTTTGGAAATGCCAAATCAAAGCCAATTTAACTTCATATTATGCATGTATATTATGCCTTACATATCGACATACTCAATTTATTGGTTGCTGCTACAATCACAGCCATTCAACATCATATTCATATATATGTAGTGATCCCATGATCGGCAAGGTAGCTCTTCAAATCTTCTTCTCTTCTCCTAAAACGGAGCGGTTTGGCGGTTAATCAGTCTGGGCCATCTGGCTCAGCTTCCTGTTGCAGTTCTGCATGCAGACGTCGGCGTCAGCTGCATCTGCAGAAATTGCAATGCAAGAACATAAATCATCAGAACAAAAGATGGAAGTATTCTTGTCAAAAAGAAAAGAACACGCAGATTTTCAACTCATCAAGAAGAAGAAGAATGTGATCAAGATGGTCCGTCGTCTTACCGGTCGGCGCCGCCGCTGAGTGGCCGCAGATCTGTATCTTGCAGGCCATCCTGCAGGTGCCGACGCCGACGCCATAGCCGGGGTGGTTGGTGTTGGGGCTGCACTTGTTGGCGCAGAACACATCGCAGGCGTAGCCCGGCACGTTGCCGCTCACGCACCCGGGGTAGCAGTCATCGAAGCACTTGCAGAACTCCGACTTGGCGGCCGCCTCCCTGGGCAGCAGCGCCAGGAGGAGGAGCACGCACAGCGCGGCCATGGTGGCCGCCCCCTTCAGCTTCTTCGCCTCCATCTCCTTCCTCGCGCAAGCTACGGGCTATGGCTTCTTCTTCTTCGGGGTCAGGGAGTGGAGAGAAGAAGTGCTGTGGTGAGTGTGTGAGAGACTGTGGCAGTGTGGGCTCTTCTTATATGGGCACCGGAGTTCCGTTCAGAGGGCATAACCGTCATTTAACCTGGATGACTCATGATGTGTTTTCCGAGCATCGAGCATCGTATTTCGCTGTTTTCAGGAAATTGGGACGGGCGCGATTTTCGCTAGCACCGCCTCCGGGTTATGCGGCGAGTTTCGGCGAAATGGTTGATGGCCAAGTGGAGAGTGTGTCATTTAGCCAGTTTTGCCATGCATGGTATTCATTTCTGAAGATAATATCACTCACTGTGAATACAACCTTGTTGGACCTAAAAAATGATTAGAGACAAGGGAATGCTGCTCATCTCTGTTTAAGTAGGCAAGCCACTATGCATGAGTCTGCCTCTGTGTTGATGTAGAAAGGAAACAGAATGCGGTTCTGATCCAATTCTGTTTATATATACCAGTACGGTGGAGGCTATACCACTAGCATCTCTTTTCCAGTACAGCTATACGCGTGAGAGAGATCAGACTTCATTTTGGCATGACAGCAAGTAAATTAATACTTCCAAGCAGTTTACAAGTTTTTTGTTTTACACATTTCGGATACTTTGCTTAATAAAGGGTCTGCGTGCATCATTCTGATGCAGAGGCCGGGGGTAATCCTCCTTTTCTAAAAGAAAAAACATGTGGCAAACTATCTGTTCATTCTTTTACACAGGCAAGAACCATCTGAAAACCTAGAATATGTTACAAACCCTTGTGAACTCATGCCGCAAATCATATACAAGTATCCACACTGCGGAAAATGATCCTACTTCGATGCTACATGCAACCGTGTCTACGGCTCTACGCTGATAGACACAGTTATGGATGTCGTGGCTATCGGTTTAAAATGGGCACGATTTCCCTAGCGTCGCCTCCGTGTTATGCGGCGGCGTGTTTTCGGCGAATGGATGAAGGCCAGGTGGAGCGTGTCCTTTAGCCAGTTTTGCCATGGTACTCATTTTCTGAAGATAATACCACTCACCATGAAACTAACCTTGGACCTAAAAATGATTAGAGACAAGGGAATGCTGCTCATCTCTATTTTTGCAGGCAAGCCACTATGAAGCTGCCTGTGTTGATGTAGAAAGGAAACAGAATGCAGTTCTGATCCAATTCTTTTTATACGAGTGAACATTACTCTACTAGTATCTCTTTAATTAGCTGTACAGCTACGCGTGAGAGACAATACTTCATTAGCAATTTGGCACGACAGCAAATAAATATTTCCAGGCAGTTTACTAGCTTCTAGATGTAATAATTCCAGTGGGGAATATTTGGTGCCAGAAAAAAATGATTTCATCTTGGCAGGCTAGATTTGTTTAGATAAGTAAATCATGACCACTTACGTATTGTGGCCGTGATTTTTCAGTAGTAGTATACTTTATTTGTCTTCCAGTATTGTGTAGAACAAGCTTAAACGATAGCTCTGGATGACTCCTCCCTTCTGACCAGATAATTCTGATTGTGCATATTCTTTATTTTTCATACGATATTAATGAGTACATGCTGTTTCGGGAATATTCAGTAAATTTGACAGTAGTTGTGTTTTATATATCTAAAACTATTTTTGTTTTGAAACTGAGTTGCGTTTCTGTTTTTTTGTTTTTGAGACTGTGTTTCTGAAATTACAGTCGTAAGTTTATCTAAATATCTCCCTAATGGCTCCTTGTTCCGTTTTGAGCTTTCTCTGGAATGTCATTGTGTCGTGCGCCTTCATTAAATCATATGGTAGCTACTGTCTACTGCTTTGCCTATATTCCTTTATGCCCCTTGTGCGTGTTTTTTGTTGTTAAATTTGCACCTCAATATTCGGAAGTATATAGTTCTGACTAATGAATTTTGAATCCCATTAGTAGTCTAGTCTGAGCTGGGAGTTGGGAAGAGGTTCCAGTGCTACTTTTTCTTCGTTTTTTAGATGCTATGAAGCCTTGGATGTTGTATCAGTTGCAAAAATTTGGAATTCCTCTATGAGTTGGCTAACAATTGAAATATTTTATGAGCTAGCTTCTGAAGAAAATAAGATGGCTCGCTTTTTTTTTGCCAATAATAAAATGGGCTCACTTGTTTCTGACAAAAAGTCCAAGCCTAACTTGCTTCTGAAGAAATGATTTCCTTATTCTTAGGAAGACAGGCAAACCAAGGCCAAATAATCAGTATTAGCCTTTGTTATTAAGTTTCAGTAGAATGCTACTTTGCTTCTGGGCCTGTTATTTTTTCTCCTTTCTCTGATCTGTAGCGAAAGCTTCAACTTCAATGGCTTGGCTAACATTCGAATTTTTTTTCTCATCTCGGGATAAGGGGGTGAAGGTCGCACTTTTTCATCACAAAAAAGAAAAAAACATATGAAATACCAAATCAAAGCATAATTAACTTCATATTATGTATATATGCCGGCCTTACATATCGAGGCACTCATTTTATTTGTTGCTGCTACGATCATAGCCACTCAACATCATATATATCATATACGTAATGATCCCACGATCGATAAGCTAGATCTTCAAACTTTTTTTCTCTTCTCCTAAACCGGAGCAGCTTGGAGGTTAATTGGTACGGGCCATGTGGCTCAGTCTCCTGTTGCAGTTCTGCGCGCAGACTTGGGCGTCAGTTGCATCTGCAAAAATTGCAACGCAAGAGCAGAAATCATCAGAACAAAAAGACGAAACCATTCTTGTCAAAAGGAAAAGAACACATGGATTCAACTCATCAAGAAGAAGAATGTGATCAAGACGGTCCGACGTCTTCTTACCGGCCGGCGCCGCTGACCAGCCGCAGATGTTGATACTCAGCTTGTTGCAGGCCATCCTGCACATGGCGTCGCCGCGGACGGCGGCGGTGTTGGGGCTGCACTTGTTGGCGCAGAACAGTTGGCAGAGGAAGTGCGGCACCTTTTTGTTCACGCACCCGGGGAAGCAGTCGTCGAAGCACCGGCAGAACTTGGACTTGGCGGCCACCTCCCCGGGCAGCAGCACCAGGAGGAGGAGCACGCACAGCGCGGCCATGGCGGCCGACCTTGGCCTCTTCGCCTCCATTTGCTGCTTCCTCGTGCAAGCTATGGCTTCTTCTTCTTCAGGATCAGGGAATGTGTGGAAGATGATCCAAGCGTCTCAACTCTTCGTAGAGAGCCCGCGTTGGTTTAGATTGATTATATGGGGGGCTTATCCCATCAGCGCATACATGTTTGGTTACAATCCTTGAGGATCAAGGGAAATCACAGAGAGAGATATTGTAGAGAATACAAGGAAGGTTACAATCAGAAGAAATCTCCTAAACAATATCCTTCTAATACAAACATATGAGCCAAGTATATTGCCCACTAATATTACGTTCAACATCCGCCCATCACAACTGCACAAGTTGAGATTACGTCTCAACTCCCCAAAGCTTCTTGTGGGCAAGGCTTTAGTAAATCCATTTGAAAGTTGATCTTTGGACGGGATAAATCTGATTTGCAATTGTTTGTTAGCAACTCGTTCTCGAACAAAATAAAAATCGATCTCAATATGTTTAGTCCTGGCATGGAACACTAGATTTGCATATAAATAGTAGCACCAAGATTATCACATCAAAGACATGGAGTTTGTATGTGTGACACCCCAAGTTCTTTGAGTATAGACTGTACCAAATAACTTCAGCTGTTGCATTTTCTAGTGCCTTATATTCCGCTTCATTGCACGCCATGAAATTAAGTTTGGGCCATAAAAATTTGCAAAACCACCAGTGAACCGTCTGTCATCTAAGCACCCAGCCCAATCCACATCGGAAAAGGCACTTATGCGAGTAGAGGATAATTTACTGAATGTTAGGCCAGTACCTAGTGTTTTCTTCACATACCTCATAATACATTTGGTTGTCGTCCAATGAGCAGTGGTGGGAGCATGCAGAAACTGACATACTCTGCTAACTGCAAAAGATATATCAAGCCTGGTGAGAGTCAAGTACTGAAGCACACCAATTATACTTCTGTAACTTGTGTTGTCTTCCTGGTTCAGGAGTTCTCCTTCTGTCAAGGATAAATGTTCAGAACTTGACAATGGAGTGGGAGAGGGTTTGCGGTCATGCATGCCAACTCGAGTTAATAGATCAGTAGCATATTTTTACGAAAAAGGGTTTCCCCCTGCTTTATATTATAAAGCATCACCGATTACAACCGCGAGCCGATACGAACACACACCCCACTACACACACCACACATCCAAGAATAGATACAAGGGTGCCGGGCACCAACCCACCACTCCAACGACTACAAAGCACCAAAAAGATGAACAAAGAAGCGTCGCTTAGAGCCGACGGAGATCACCATGAGCAATCCACCGAGGAGAAATGAGACGGCCAACGGCGGAGTGAGGACTCCAAAACGATGCCTCCAAGAAGGGAACGACCAAAGCCGCCACCGTCCGATCCCGCGGATCAAGTTTTCACCCGGAGTAACCTGAAGGGAGAGGGAGCACCGCGACGGAGCCTGCAGGGAGGATACGACGTCCACGGACGCCGCCACCGTCGGCCAGTACAGAGATTGGACAAGTGATGTACCCCGGTGCACCGATCCCTCCGACGCAACCTCACTCCGCCAACCACCCGCATCCATGGCGCCCGGGCAGCCATGTCTACCCGCCCGCACCCGAGCCGCGCAATCCGCCCAAGATCAACACGCCTCCCACCGCCAGGGCCGCCGCCCTGCACCCAGACCATCCTGGAATCATCAAAGGAGCAAGCTTTGGCCAGTGCAAACCCCAACCATCGCCGAAAACTGCAACAACCATCCCGCCTCAGAACACCGAGTCAGCAACCAACAAGCACCAGGTTGGGGAAGTGGGAAGGAAGGAGCGGCACACGGCTCCGACCGGCGACGGGCGGCTCGACCTCGTCGAAGCCCCCATCCTACCGGCCTTCCCACCCGAAGCACGTTGCTTCGCCCCACCACGGCCATTGGCACCAACTAGCGAGAGGCCACTGACGGCGCGCGTTCGTCGAAGAAGGGGAGAGAACCGCCGCCACCGCATCCAAGGAAGAGCCACAAACAGCCTGCCCGCGCCGCACGCCGCACGCCCAAGCCGGGGCAGACCCGGCCGGACCCCAGGGCGCACACGCACCGCCACCGCCACAACCACGCCACCAGCACTGCCACCCCTAAGCACGGCAACGCCGGCCGCTCGCGGCTCTTGCTGGACCCAGCCCTCGCCGCTGGAAGGAACCCCAGCGCCAGATCTCGCGGGATCCAACCGGGGCCATCCCGCGCGATCCGCCCGATGCAGCCACCCCATGGAAGAGCAGCTCCCCCACGCCAGGGGCCGCCCCAGCTAAGCCGGCAGCCGCCCCCAGCCAGCGCCGCCGCATCCCTCGTCGCCGGCCACCGGATCTGACGAAGCAGCCACTGCTGCCCTGCCGCCCCCAAGCCAGCACGCCCCGCCACCAGCTCCACGCAGCCGCCGCCGCACAGTAG
>NC_057811.1:32588880-32595929 GCF_018294505.1 Triticum aestivum | reverse complement strand
CGCCGCCCTGCGCCAGCGCCGCGCACCTCGCCTGACCATGCGTCTCGCGCCACAGGGCCCCAGGGGAGGTGGGAGAGGAACCCCGCCGCCACCGACGCCAGCCGGGCTTCGCCCGGTGGCGCCCTCCGGCGGCGGCGGGGAGGGGTAGCTGGCGGGTGGCGGCTAGGTTTTTGCCCTGCCGCCCGCGAGAGCGGCTCGGGCGAGCAGAGAGCCCGTTTTGATCTACAGTAGCATATTTTTCTTGTGATAAATGTAAACCATCTCTGGTTTATTTTACTTCAATGCCCAAAAAGAAGTGTAAATCACCCAAATCCTTAAGGGCGAAGTCTGAGCTCAAATCCTTTGAGCAAGCCAACGACTACCTTGTCAGATGAGCTAGTCACAATGATATCATCAACATAGATAGAAACAAATATGGTTGTATGCATCTTGTTGTAAATAAATAGGGACGTGTCAGACTTGGAAGGAACAAAACCAAGAACCTCCAGTTTGGCACTTAACCGGGAGTACCAGGCTCGTGGTGCTTGCTTTAGACCATAAAGAGCCTTATCAAGTTTGCACGCATGGAACGGTGCATTCTTGTCCTCAAACTCAGGAGGTTGTTTCATGTACACCTCCTCTTCCAGAACACCATGAAAAAACACATTTTGCACATCTAACTGCCTTAAGCTCCATCCCCTGTAAACATCAATAGACAAGACAAGAAGAATAGTAGCGGCCTTGACAACAGGATTGAAGGGGTCCTCATAGTCAATACCATATCGCTGTTTAAAACCTTTGGCTACAAGTCGTGCTTTATAGCAATCAATAGTTTCATCAAATTTGCTCTTGATTCTGATGACCCACTTACAGTCAATTAAATTTTTACCTTAACTTCGGGGAACTACATGCCACGTATTGTTCGTTTGCAGTGCTTTGTACTTTTCTTCCATAGCCTTCTTCCATTGTGCATCACCAAGTGCATCCATGAGACTGCGGGGTTCACCTGCAGGAGGACTTGGTGATGGAGGGACGTCCATATGTGTTCCATGCACACGAGAAGCAGCAGCCACATGCGGCTCCGCCGCAGGAGATCCGGCTACATGCAGCTCAGCGGCAGCAAATCTGGGCACCGTAGGAAATCCTGGTGGCCCAGATCCCAGACGAGATGCGCCAGCAGGGGATCCTCATGATCCCGAAGCGGGCAGGACTGCATGGGCATGGGTGGACGTGGGACCTACCTGGTCAGGCGTGGAAGACGCTACCCCGCCTTTGTGGCCGACCAAACTGGAGGCCGGGTCAGCGCAAGTGATACGTCTTCAATGTATATATAATTTTTTAGGTCTTTTATATCTGTGTCCCTAATTGGAACCCACTACACTAGTAGGAAAAGGGGCTTAGGTCACAGGACAGTTTTCACATTAGCTCCGGTTTAGTCACGAACCGGGACTAATGTGAGCATTGGTCCCGGTTCGTTCGGCCAGGGACCTGCCGGGCCTCGTGGGGGCATTGGTCCCGGTTCGTCCGGACCCTTTGGTCCCGGTTGGTGGGACAAACCGGGACCAATGGCCTTTAGTCCCGGTTGGTGCCACCAACCGGGACCAATGAGTTCCCTATATATACCCCATCGCCACAGCAGAGCACTCCAGAGTGCTCTGTTTTTTCTGGCCGGCGAGGGGAGGGCATTTGGGTGCTCTAGCTCACCTCCTATGCACATGAGGTGTTCGATGAAATGTCTGAGCCACACTAGTTAATCTTTGTCCTCTCGAAACTCGACCTCCGAGCTCCATTTTCCCCGAGATTTGTCTAGGTTTAGCGGTCCGTCATGTCCCGTCCCCGTCTTCACCGCCGTCGATCGCCCGCGCCGATCTCGTCGCCAGCACCACCGTGGTGAGCCTCTTGTTCTTATCTTCTTTCTGAAAGGAAAAAATTCTTACTTTAGATAGTTACTTGTCTAATTTTGTTACTTTTATTATTCCTTCTTATTACATAGTGCGATGGTTTTGGTATCCGCCCCCGTCGGCCCTCGTCCTGTCTATGATTCGGATGTGGTATATATTATCTTTTTATAACTATTTGGTTCATTTATTGTTTATGACAAATATACCGACCAACGTGACATAGATTTTATTTATCTAGGAGGTGGTTGAACCGGAAATTCTAACCGACCCTATTGTCGAGAGGTTAAATTTAGTTGAAGAAGAAAACAATTACTTGAAGGAAAAAATAAAAAAAATTATGGAGGAGAAGATGATATTGGAGTTGCATGTTGCGGATGTCGTCGATGATCACAAGATCAAGATGGATGCAATGCGCTTGAAGATTAGAAAGATTAGAAAATATGCCATTCATACCGAGGCTTGGTATCATTATGCCGTTGGATCAATTGTTACCTTGGTTGCGATTATGATCGCATTTGTTTTCGCATTGAAATGTTTTACATAGTTTCAATGTATGGTTTAATTAATTAGATGCTCTGGAGAGCTATATATATGTTGTTAGATGAGAACTATGTATGTACTTTGGTTCTAATGTGATGATGAACTTCTATTAATTTGGTCACTTAATTATCTATTCATGATGTTCTGTAATGGTTTTTGACACACTTAATTATATATAACGCACGCAGATGAACCAGCAATGGATGTACGGTGACAGGCACACCTCCGAGTACATTAAGGGCGTGCATGATTTTCTCGAAGTGGCTGAGGCAAACAAGCAGAATGGTTTTATGTGTTGTCCATGCCCTACATATGGGAATACGAAGTCTTACTCTGACTGGAAAATCCTTCACACCCACCTGCTTTACAAGGGTTTCATGCCACACTATAATGTTTGGACGAGGCACGGAGAAATGGGGGTTATGATGGAAGACGACGAAGAAGAAGAGGACGATGACAACTATGTGCCCCCTGAATACGGTGATGCTGCAACGGGGGAAGCTGCTGAAGATCAAGAGGAACCAGACGATGTGCCCAATGATGCTGCAAGGTGGGAAGCTGCTGAAGATCAAGAGGAACCAGTGCCCGATGATGATGATCTCCGCCGGGTCATTGTCGATGCAAGGACGCAATGCGAAAGTCAAACGGAGAAGCTGAAGTTCGATCGCATGTTAGAGGATCACAAAAAGGGTTGTACCCCAATTGCGAAGATGGCAACACAAAGCTCGGTACCGTATTGGAATTGCTGCAGTGGAAGGCAGAGAATGCTGTGCCTGACAAAGGATTTGAGAAGCTATTGAAAATATTGAAGAAGAAGCTTCCAAAGGATAACGAATTGCCCGACAGTACATACGCAGCAAAGAAGGTCGTATGCCCTCTAGGATTGGAGGTGCAGAAGATACATGCATGCCCTAATGACTGCATCCTCTACCGCGGTGCGTACAAGGATCTGAACGCATGCCCGGTATGCGGTGCATTGCGGTATAAGATCAGACGAGATGACCCTGGTGATGTTGACGGCGAGCCCCCCAGGAAGAGGGTTCCTGCGAAGGTGATGTGGCATGCTCCTATAATACCACGGTTGAAACGTCTGTTCAGAAACGAAGAGCATGCCAAGTTGATGCGATGGCACAGTGAGGACCGTAAGAAAGACGGGAAGTTGAGAGCACCCTCTGACGGGTCGCAGTGGAGAAAAATCGAGAGAAAGTACTGGGCTGAGTTTGCAGCTGACCCAAGGAACGTATGGTTTGGTTTAAGCGCGGATGGCATTAATCCTTTCGGGGAGCAGAGCAGCAATCACAGCACCTGTCCCGTGACTCTATGTATGTATAACCTTCCTCCTTGGATGTGCATGAACCGGAAGTTCATTATGATGCCAGTTCTCATCCAAGGCCCTAAGCAACCCGGCAACGACATTGATGTGTACCTAAGGCCATTAGTTGAAGAACTTTTACAGCTGTGGAATGGAAACGGTGTACGTACGTGGGATGAGCACAAACAGGAGGAATTTAACCTGCACGCGTTGCTGTTTGTAACCATCAACGATTGGCCCACTCTCAGTAACCTTTCAGGACAGACAAACAAGGGATACCACGCATGCACGCACTGTTTAGATGACACTGAAAGTATATACCTGGACAAAAGCAGGAAGAATGTGTACCTGGGCCATCGTCGATTTCTTCCGACCAACCATCAATGTCGAAAGAAAGGCAAGCATTTCAAAGGCGAGGCAGATCACCGGAAGAAGCCCGCCATGCATACCGGTGATCACGTACTTGCTATGGTCAATGATTTACACGTAATCTTTGGAAAGGGTCCCGGCGGACTAGCTGTTCCGAATGACGCTGAGGGACACACACCCATGTGGAAGAAGAAATCTATATTTTGGGACCTACCCTACTGGAAAGAGCTAGAGGTCCGCTCTTCAATCGACGTGATTCACGTGATGAAGAACCTTTGCGTGAACCTGCTAGGCTTCTTGGGCGTGTATGGGCAGACAAAAGATACACCTGAGGCACGGGAGGACCTGCAACGTTTGCACGAAAAAGGCGGCATGCCTCCGAAGCAGTATGAAGGTCCTGCCAGCTACGCTCTTACGAAAGAAGAGAAAGAAATCTTCTTTGAATGCCTGCTCAGTATGAAGGTCCCGACTGGCTTCTCGTCAAATATAAAGGGAATAATAAATATGCCAGAGAAAAAGTTTCAGAACCTAAAGTCTCATGACTGCCACGTGATTATGACGCAACTGCTTCCGGTTGCATTGAAGGGGCTTCTACCGGAAAACGTCCGATTAGCCATTGTGAAGCTATGTGCATTCCTCAATGCAATCTCTCAGAAGGTGATCGATCCAGAAATCATACCAAGGCTAAGGAGTGATGTGGCGCAATGTCTTGTCAGTTTCGAGCTGGTGTTCCCACCATCCTTCTTCAATATCATGACGCACGTCCTAGTTCATCTAGTCGACGAGATTGTCATTCTGGGGCCCGTATTTCTACACAATATGTTCCCCTTTGAGAGGTTCATGGGAGTCCTAAAGAAATATGTCCGTAACTGCGCTAGGCCAGAAGGAAGCATCTCCATGGGCCATCAAACAGAGGATGTCATTGGGTTTTGTGTCGACTTCATTCCTGGCCTTAAGAAGATATGTCTCCCTAAATCGCGGTATGAGGGGAGACTGACTGGAAAAGGCACGCTTGGAGGGGGGGACTCAATAATATGCAGGGACGGATATTCTTGGTCTCAAGCACACTACACAGTTCTACAGAACTCTACCTTGGTGACCCCGTATGTCGATGAACACAAGAACAGTCTGCGCTCCAAATACCCGGAGCAGTGTGACGACTGGATTACATGTGAACACATCAGGACTTTCAGCAGTTGGTTGGAAACACGTCTCAGAGGTGACACCACTGTTTGTGATGAGTTGTACTCGTTGTCCAGGGGACCATCTTTGACTGTATTGACTTACAAAGTATACGAGATAAATGGGAATACATTTTACACGGTCGCCCAAGATCAAAAGAGCACCAACCAAAACAGTGGTGTCCGCTTTGATGCAGCAACCGAGAGGGGAAAGGACACATATTATGGTTACATAATGGACATATGGGAACTTGACTACGGACATGATTTTAAGGTCCCTTTGTTTAAGTGCAAATGGGTCAATCTGTCAGGAGGCGGGGTACAGGTAGACCCACAGTACGGAATGACAACAGTGGATCTGAACAATCTTGGGTACACTGACGAACAGTTCGTCCTAGCCAATGATGTGGCACAGGTTATCTATGTGAAGGACATGTCTACCAGACCGAGGAAAAGAAAAGATAAGAAAGCGACTACATCATACGATGAGCCAAAGCGGCACATAGTTCTTTCAGGAAAAAGGGACATTGTGGGAGTGGAGGGCAAGACAGACATGTCTGAAGATTATAAAAAGTTTCTTGAAATTCCTCCCTTCAAAGTCAAGGCTGACCCAAGCATCCTGATAAACGATGAAGATTATCCATGGTTACGGCGCAATAAGAAAATGACACAAGCGAAGAAAAAGTGAAGACTTTCTCCCGCAACTATTATGATGATACCATGCCAACTTTGTAATAGACGAGTATGATACCATTGTCCGTTTTGTACAAGAAGTGCATCTAGTTTTTGCCGTAACCCTCTCAACTTTCTTGCACATGCGATGTGGATGAAATGATGATACCATGCCAACTTTCAACCTTTTCAGAGTTCATTTGAAATGCTTTTCAATTTTAGGGTCTTATAGCACTAAATAAGTTTTTTGTTGTAAGTAGAAACAAAACAAAATAAATATAGCAAAAAAGAAAACAAAAAACTAAATACAGCAAAAAGAATTTTCATAAAGAACTAATGGCACTAATAGAAAGTTTATATGTTTTCTAAAACTAATGGCACTAACAGACAGTTTATAACTTTGCTGACCTAAAAGCAAAAAGAATTAAAAAATAAAGCAAAAAACAAAAGAAAATAAATAATGCAAAAAACAGAACCAAAAAACTGGAATTTTTTTTAAAAAACTGCCACCTATTGGGCCACCACGGCCTGAATACGACTAGAAACCCAACCTGGGCCAGGATTCAGGCCCGCAGAAGGCCCAATAGGCCCACAGACAACACAGTGTGACATTAGGCCCGTAAGCCTGCATTTGAGAGGAGCTCGAGAGGGCAGCCGCAGTGGGGCTTATAAACCACTCCGAGCCCCTCTCAACTAGCGAGGTGGGACTAAACTTTTGGCCGCGGGCAGCGCAAGGCCTTTGGTCCCGGTTGGTGGCACCAACCGGGACCAATGCCCCCCCTTTAGTCCTGGTTGGTGCCACCAACTGGGACCAAAGGCCCCCGCTTCCCGCCCTTTGGGCTGCTGAAAAGGGACCTTTGGTCCCGGTTGGTGCCACCAACCGGGACCAAAGGTGTGCCTATATAAGCCAACACTTGCGAAATTTTCAGATACCTCGCCAGTTGCCCCCGACGCCGCCAGGCTGCCCATGCTCGCCGTCGCTGCCCGCTCCTCGTCGCCATCGCCCCGCGCCCTTGCCTCGACGGGTCGCCACCCGGTGCTCGTCGCCATCGCCCTGCCCCCACGCGCCGCCCCGCCTCGTGCTTCCCTGCTCGC
>NC_057811.1:32587489-32588193 GCF_018294505.1 Triticum aestivum | reverse complement strand
CGCCATCGTCCTAGACGCCCCCGCTATGAGAGCCGCCGCACCGGCTCTGTTTTTTATTAGTTAATTGTTTTTTGATCATATATATATATAATGTATATGTGTATGTATGTGGCTATATGTTTTTGTTCATATGTGGCTATATGTTTTTTATTTTTATTAGTTTATTTTTTTTTGTTCATATGTGATGTATATGTGTATGTGGCTATAATGTATATGTGAACAAATTTTTTTTTGTATGTATGTAGATGTTCAAAATGTATGAATATATATGTCAAAAATGTTTGTTTGTTCATAGAAAGTTTTTTGTTCATATATAGAAATTTTTTATATATGACAATGGATATATATTCGATATATATGAGAAATGATGATCCACATGGAAAAGTTTTATATATGCAAAAGTTACAATTTTAGAAAAGTTTTATATATCTAGCTGGGAAGGGAAGAAGAAGAAAAAGAAGGATAGGAAAGAAGAAAATAAGAAGAGGAAAGAAAGAAGAAGAGGAGAGGAAGAAGAGGAGAAATAAATAAGAAGAGGAAAAAAGAAGAAAAAGAAGAGGAGAAGAAGAAAGGAATAGAGGAGAAGAAGAAAAAAAATAGAAAATATTCTATTTTTTCTTCTTCTCCTCTATTCCTTTCTTCTTCTCTTTTTCTTCTTCTTTTTTTTTCTTCAATCCTCTCCTCTATTCCTTTCTTCTTCTCCT
>NC_057811.1:32587156-32587479 GCF_018294505.1 Triticum aestivum | reverse complement strand
TTCCTCTCTCCTCTTTTTATTTCTTCTTCGTTTTCTTATGTTTTATCGGGTCTGTCGTCGTCGATATATACCCCCTCCTGATAACTTCAACACGTGGGGGGGGGGGTCGATATACCCCCTCCCCGATAACATTATTTTCCCGTGTATGTATGTTGTCGTTGTCGATATTACCCCCTCCCGATAACTTCAACACGAGGGGGGATATAACTTCAACACGAGGGGGGGTCGATATACCCCCTCCTCGATAACATTATTTTCCCGTGTATGTATGTCGTCGTTGTCGATATAAAACCCCCTCCCGATAACTTCAACACGTGGGGGGG